>NC_091751.1:71655164-71752664 GCF_043380555.1 Nothobranchius furzeri
TTTTCTAACGGAAAACGTCAGTTACATCTCAAAAAGACCCAATATCAAATAATTCCAGGAGAAGACAACAGTATTAAGTGTGATGTTAGTCGTGTTCTGGTTGGTGACGGGCTGAGAGGATTGGACCACCTTTCATCCTGGGTGTGTAGTTCTGCTCTGATCCAGCAAGGGGCAGTGTCTGACACACACACACACACCAGCGGTTTACCGGATATCACGAGGGGCGTCAGTCGGGATTGCTCCACTTCCGCGCTGTAGAGAAACCGAGCTGATACTCGTTGGAAAATGGTGAGTTTATTGGTTTAAACGCGTGCAATGCGTGCGACCCGCGTTTCTAGGTCCATGTGTGGTGCGGGGGGAGGTGTAACCAGCGGTTTGTGGGGCCGATGGGGCTGGATGTTCACCGATGTGGTGTGGGTGGTGTTCTGGGAATTTCTCCTACCCGTACACCGTCCTATCCGTTGTTACTGAGCATGTGCGCGCATGCGCACAACACAAAAGGGGAATGCTACCCCGATTCAATTAAAAAAAACTTTAATCATCATCCCCGAGGGGCAATTGTTCCGCTGTCATATTTGCAGGAAAATAGATAAGTAGTAAGTATTAGTACTTTTTATTGACGTTGATACTTGATTTTTTTTGGTTAGGGTTAGAGTTATGGTTAGGGTTTGTGTCGTGTAAAACACCGTAAAATGATCCTACGGGTAGGACGTTTTCTCAACACCGGCAGGCTTTGCTCCGGCGTGGACTGTCATGGCTGCCTGGAGCTCAGCAGGTTCAGATCAGCTGAGGTGTTTTATTCTAACTCGCTGCTGCTACACTTGTTCCGCCGTGACGGAAGCAAATGCCGCACTTGCTAATCTAATTCATGTTTTGTCTCTTTTATTCAAAACAACAATCAGGTCCTCTCCACACGTCACCACTCCCTCTTCTGAACACTGGTCAGCAGCATACGTGACTTGCTCTAAACACTGTTTGTAATATTTCCCAATCTAACAAGTCATGAAATGTTATTTTATATTTACTGAATCAGGGCTGCCACATACAACTGTTTTATTAGTTGACTAGTCACCAGTTTTGTTGACTATTAGTGGACTAATCGAGTCATTAATAAAGGTTGAGCTTGTTGCAGCAGGATGCTCTAATGTAGCGTCATTAGCTGTGATCAGCTGTGAGCCGTCCTGTAATAAAGACAAGATGGTCGCTTATCAACAACTTTGTAACTGTTAATAGAAACGCTGCAGTCAGATGGAGGTAGGCTCCTGAACCAAACATGACTTGTGTTCACCAGAGGCATGGTGGCCAGGTTGAAGAGCTTCATCTTCCAGTCTTCAGTCAGGAACAGGCAGAACACACCGAGGTCCGCCTCTGCAGCACGGCTGGTCCACACGTCAGCAGGCAGGGACCATGGACAGCTCTGAGGGTCTGCTTTAGCGTAAAGATAAAAGTTATTAAAGTTAGTTTATTTACCAGATTCATTATTCTGTCATATCTAATAAAGCAACTTAAGATTTAACACAAAGAAAATGTTTTATGCTTTAAAAGTATTAGTTTCTTGTTGTTCAATCAGCAACATTTTGATTTTATCATAAAATATTTTAAATTCTAATGTTTATTTCATGTGTACACACACACACACACACACACACACACACCTTAAAGGTTGTTTAATTCTTCTTCTCCATCATGGTGGTGAAATGGGACCAGCCTAGTAGGTTGTTGTCATGGTAACCTGCTTGATCATCTCTGAAACCTTGATAGCGACCATGGACAGGAGTCTGGTGACCTAGTCTGGCTCACAGCCGCCTCGGTCAGGACGTTAGCTTGCCGAGGTGTGCTCGTAAGCAGCTCATCCACTGAAGAGGAGCACTGTTATTACCGCGCTAACGCAGCGGGATGACATACATCATTAGTGTTTGTAATCAGAGCAAAAGTGTGTGACGTACAAACGTGTTCTAAAGGTAACAACATCAGCGTCTCTACTGGAGTTGCTGCAGCTATAAACACTCGGTTGGCGTTAGCAGCTAACAGGAAGTAAACTTACCGAGGCGACTCTTCGTTCTCCGCCATGACGTGCTTCCTCATAAGGTGCTCGTGCGTCGCCGACGTGCTCCTGTGAAACGAGACTTTCACTCTGCGAGGTCTACAGGTCTTTCTTTGTAATTTGTATAACGCTCCCAAACTTTAGAGCTCCGCTGTCGATTCTCTCTGTCTTCTGTCTGCGGTGATGAAGGCTGATCCGGATGGCCACCACTGTGCATGCGCCGCGGCGGCTGACGCGGATGTTGACTTCTACATGTGCGTTGAGCAGAGAGGCAGGAAGCAAGGGCCAAACGTGCCGCAGCGGTCCAGATTAAATTAGGAGTCGGCTGTTTTGTTTGTCGCCGTGGTGACGAGTTGACTAATCAGGACAGCTCTGAACAAGTAACGGGTTAGTGGGACCTCTGTAGTGACTCAGTGCTCTGTTTTGTAGAACAAACAAAGGTTGTTTACAGGTTGTAATCTAATCTAATCCTGCTTGATTGATTTTCTCTTGTAGGGCTTCGTTAAGGTGGTGAAGAGCAAGGCCTACTTCAAGAGATATGAGGTCAAATTCAGGAGAAGAAGAGGTAAAGCCAGCTGGGTGAGGTGAGGTGAGTCCAGGATGCGGTACTGATGACTCTCATCGATGATGCTTTTCCTCAGAGGGGAAAACAGACTTCTTTGCCCGCAAACGGCTGGTTGTGCAGGACAAGAACAAGTACAACACACCCAAATACCGGATGATCGTCCGCTTCTCCAACCGGGACATCTGCTGCCAGGTCAGTGACTGAATGAATGAAGCCTACAGGATGTCTGATCCACCATCTCGTGTCTCTGCTGTCCAGATCGCGTATGCAAAGATCGAGGGAGACCACGTAGTGTGTGCCGCTTACTCTCATGAGCTACCCCAGTATGGAATCACTGTGGGCCTCACCAACTACGCTGCAGCCTATTGCACCGGCCTCCTCCTGGCCCGCAGGGTAAACGCAGGTCTTCCTGTTAGAGAGCAGAATAACCGGGCTCATCCGGTCCAAGGCGGTTACAACGGTGTCTGTCCTCTTTATGCAGCTGCTGCACAAGTTCGGCATGGATCAGGTGTATGAGGGTCAGGTGGAGGTGACGGGAGACGAGTTTAATGTAGAGAGTGTGGATGGGCAGCCTGGTGCCTTCACCTGTTACCTAGATGCAGGACTGGCCAGGACCACCACGGGGAACAAGGTGTTTGGAGCCCTGAAGGGGGCAGTCGATGGAGGACTGGCCATCCCTCACAGGTCAGTATGATGGGAGACAAGCAGGGGGTGTGTCTGAAATCATCCTGAAACTTTAGTCCTCTCTGATCCAATCCGGGTGTTTCGACCACGCCAGTCTCGTCCTTTGAGATTTATCAGCTTGTAAAAGTTCGTAATGAGCACGACTACAACTTAGACCTCGGCATGTCGCATATATGACGTCACCACATAAGCTCCTCCCCCTAGCGTAGCTGCTACTTACCACATGACCAGATTCATGGTGGTTCTTTCCTCCTGTGGGAAGTTTGCTGACCTTACAGCCCTTTTCCCTCCGTGTCTGGTTCGATGACGTCACTTTCGTGAGGCACATTTGTAGTCCTGGACTTATTTTCACACCAAACCTAAAATAGCGTTTCCCCCCGTTCGAAAAGAAGCGCATTCTTGGTATCAAAATGTGTCTTTAAAACTCACGGACATCATCTGTGAACTCTATGGCACAAAACAGGCAAATTTAGAAAATAGCGTTTTTAGCCCCACTGACGCATTCATTTTTTCATTCTTCCGGGGACCCGTGATACGCAAGTAGGTGGGCGTGACTTAGGCTCCCTACAGGAGAAACACTATTTTAGGTTTGGTGTGGAAATAAGTCCAGGACTACAAATGTGCATCACGAAAGTGACGTCATCAAACTAGACATGGAGAAAACTGAGGGAAAATGGCTGTAAGATCAGCAAACTTCCCACAGGAGGAAAGAACCACCATAAATCTGGTCATGTGGTGAGTAGCAGCTACGCTAGGGGAGAGGAGAGTATGTGGTGACGTGCAACGTGCAGATTTCTAGTTTGCAGTCGTGCTAATTACAAACTTTTACAAGCTGATACATCTCAAAGTTTGTGACTGGCGTGGTCAAAACACCATCATTACATTTCATTTAAATTGCAGTACAACATGTGTGGTCCAGGGCGTAAGGCTAAGCGGATTAGAAAACAGCTCTTTTAGTCCCGTTGACTTGCATTCCTTTTTTCGTTCTTCCGGGGACTCGTGGTCTGGAAGTGATTCAGGTTCCCTATTAGAGCTGCACGATATTAAGAAAACCTGCGATGTGCGGTAACAGTGATTAACAATGCAATGACGACATGACTTGCGATAAATCAGTATATACCTGACTCAAGAATAAAAAGAATAAATGAAATAAAAAATGATCAAAAAACATCATAAAAAATGGGAAAAGCAAAAGATGCGAGGAAAGGAAATAAACAAGGAGAACGAAGCTAACCCGGGTGTTTGCTAGCCATTAGTATTTAGTGCAGCTGGCCAAGGGGGCGGGCATCTGGCCTATAAGAACCTATGCGATTGGCTGAATGGGGGAAAAGCTCTAACTGATTGTAAAAAACGTCTTTCTCTTGTTTGATTGATAAAATGCGTTGTGTGTAGCAAACACCCGAGCTAGCCTTTCATTGCCTTTTTTTTCTGTTCTTTGCGATTATGGTACATTTGTGATGTATTGTGCTGCCCTAGAAGCTCGGCTGTCGCGTGACTAACCGCGTGAACTACACCTTTAAGACGCCAACATGTTTCTGAATGTTAGTGCTAGAGGACAACTGGCCCTTCTCTCCACACAAACAGCAGAGACACGAAGCAGCTAGCTAGCAGGAGCAGAGACTCCTCATCAAAACACGCTAGCTAGCTGCGTCTGCATTAGCATTGCGGCGCCAGTTTCTATCGCTGCGTTAGATACACGACTTTGTTAAGTCGTCCGATTTGTTAGAACTTTATTGAACTCTGATCCTCCACACTCAGTCATGAATTGTGTTTTTTAATAAAACTCTGTGTTCTGCAGAACTCTGTTACTTTAGATTACCGCTAGCGATGGGTACCGAATTCGGTACTTTTTAAGGTACCGACCGAATTCCATAGTAGCGACTGAGCACCGATTCACGTCATTTGAAACGGTGCCTCGTTTCGGTACCCGTCCTTCATAACGAGAACTTGCCTAGACAGCTGCACATGCGCAAGAGCGTTATGTTGTCGTTCGCTGTGAGCCAGTTGTAAACAGAGCAGCATGGTAGAAAGAACGCACGCTAACGCTTGGGTCCACTTCACTAAATGTGATGGGTAACTGGGTGATGATGAAACCAGCGACAACGATCTAAGTGAGACATCCTCATCTTAATCTGCTCCGGTAGGTAAATAAAATGTTTAAGTTAACGTTAGCTTGATATGTTAGCTTCCGTTCCACTAATGGTGCGTTCACTTTCTCCTCGGAACTCCGAATTCCTGACTAGAAGAACATGAACGCGCTCTAAAGTTTGGCTTCACTTTACTAAATGCGACGGGTGATTGGGTGAAGATGAAACCAGCGACAACGATCTAAGTGTGAGGCATCATCGTTTTAATCTGCTCCAGCAGCTAAATAAACTGTTTAAGATAACGTTAGCTTGATTTGTTAGCTTCCATTGCCACCGTTGTTCTCATCTAATGGTGCGTTCGCTTTCTCCTCGGAAATTCTAACTTCCCAGTAGGAAACATCAAATGAAAAGGGACGGCAAAAGGAATGAAGACACACAGTAAATTTAGTTCACAGTAAAGATGTTTGCTTAAGTTTAATTATCAGCTTATAAAACTACAAGGACGATGTTAAAATACAAACAGTTGTATGTTATTTATCGTGATATTTATCAAATATTGTTATATATTGAGAAAAATATATATTTAATTATAAAAGAGAATTAAAATATTAAACACTCAAAAGTATCGAAAATCGGTACCGTTAAGTACCGGTATCGATTCCTAGGTACCGGGAGTTGGTACCGGATCGGTCCATAAAGTCTGTTCTACTCTACAGGTCTATGTGGAACGGTTCTGCCATGTTCTAACTGTCTGCTGTGGTTGTTTCCAGTCTGAAACGTTTCCCTGGTTACGACGCAGAGAGCAAAGAGTTCAACGCAGACGTGCACCGGAAGCACATCATGGGCATGAATGTGGCGGACTACATGTCCTACCTGATGGAGGAGGACGAGGAGGCCTATAAGAAACAGTTCTCTCGCTTCATCAAGAACGGAGTCACGCCAGAAACGGTGAGACTGCTTCTGCGTCCGCCCCTGAACACCTGCGCCCTCGTTCTGCAGGCGTTCCTAGAAACTCTCCTGCGCTCCTTCCTATGGATGAAACGTAGAATGTTCTTACGAACTAGGGCTGCACGATATTAGGAAAACCTGCCATATCCGATAACAATGATTAATAATGTGGTGACGATATTACTTGTGATAAATAAAATCTTAACTCAGGAACAAAAATACTCAAAAACACAGAAATAAAAATGAGAAAAGCAAAAGATGTGAGGAAAATGAGCAAGAAAAGGCGATCAGTGGATCCCGGGAAAAGCAGAATCAGCAGAACTAAGCTAACTCAGGTGTTTGCTAACCATCAAAAGTAAGTGCCGCCCGCCTTGGGGGCGGGCCTCTAACCTATGAGAACCTATGAGAACTGGGTGACCGAGGCGCTGGCTGAGGACCAAACACGTCACAGAGGTTTAACACGGTCGGACCCAGGAGAGGTCCTCGTCTGAGACGGACAAACAGATCAGTCGTAGAGGAGCGTTTAACGAGTCCTTCTGTTTCAAGTTAGTTTGATTTGTAAATGTTGTCTGTGAGTGCTGTCATTCACTCTGGTTACCGTGGCAACGGAGCAGAGGAGGTTCTGGGGGGTTGTAAAATAGAATCTGGACTGGTATCGGACTCGGCCGGTTCACCTGTTGCCCCGCTCAGCTCCAGAAGGATCTCCTTCAGGGATGAGTCCTCCCAATAACGCCAGACGAGTCGTGCTGGAGGTTTCAGTGACATGAACAGCTGTTTTCCACTGACTAATTATGTAACGAGGAAGGTAAACATGGATGAGGAACATGTGGACAACTGAGACCTTCAGTGCTGCGGTTCCTCCGTTCTACCACCAGGTGCTGTTGGGGTTAGGGTTCCATTCTGGTTCTTTCAAGAGGCAGGACCCAAAAACATGGCGTGTTTTGAACGAGCCAGCTAACCACAGGCCTTCGATGAAATAATCTGAACTTCAACATGAATTTTAATCCCACGAACAAGAACCGTCAGTCAGACGAAAACCGTGTTTGTTTGTGACCACAACCGAAGTCTGGCAGGATCCTGTAGGATGAGAGGCTGAAAGTCTCCACCGTACCCAGAAACGTCCCGCTGCTGCAGCTAAAACCATCGATCACGTCCAGGACGGGCTGCAGAGTAGCGGCTGGTGTGGTCGGCGCTGAAGGGCGCTGGGTTCTGGGAAGAACTGACATTCCTGATGGTCGATGCCAATTCCCAACCCTAGGTTGTACACAAAGTCGGAGCTGTTCGTATATTTAGGAACGTTTCCGCGCACAAATGGGAGTAGTGTGTGTATTCGTTCCCACACACACATCTGCGTGAGTACGGGAGATAAACGCGGGCCCTGAACTGCTTCATCTGCTGCTCCGTGACGACGAGTCCTGAGCATCGTGTGGTTGGTCCTCCTCTTGCATCAGCTGATGTTTACTGAGGGAAGCAGGGTCAGCGCTCAGACCTGAGCTCTAATACCTGCTTCTTGTTTTCAGGTAGAAGACATGTACAACAAAGCACACGCCGCCATCAGAGCCAACCCCGTCCACCAGAGGAAACCTCAGAAAGATGTCAGAAAGAAGAGGTGAGTCCAGAACATCGTGTTAGCCAGGAAGCTGTGGGGGCACGCCGGGTTCCAACGGCACCGCGACCGGTGTCTGTACAGGATCTGCTCGGGTGCAAGATCGGCTCGGGGTCCGTCGACTGCCGATGACGTCAAAGTAGTTGATTGGCTGAACATGAACCTTACGGAATTACGTAATCACGTTACGTTGGTCCAGGTAATGTTTCTGTTGGAAAGATGGACAACTTTTACAAAGAAATCCATCATTACCTCTTTGAAAATGCACTTTTAGCATAGAGCTGCATGTATATTAGGGCAGAATGATTAACTGCACGTGCAATTAAATTGCGATGTGACAAAAGGAGATTTTCTAATCGCAAAGGCTGCAATTTGGCAGCGAGTGGTTAGCGCAATGCTAATATACATGGAAAAACCCATAGGAATGCTAATGCTAATATCACCGATTACATTATTACAAATTATGAATTAGAAACGTGCCAAATGATTACATTTGGAGTCTAATAGAAAGTAAACCTACCATCAATCAAATAAGTACAGACAGGTATTTTAGTAAAGCCAGAAAACTTTTAACTCCGGAGTTTTGGCTAGCAGCTATGAGCGTACCTGAACTACTCATGGACAAGACGTCAAAAACTCTAAACACAAAATACTTCAATAAACGGGACACACTTCTTTCCTGCAAATACAATTTCACAGGTGTTGCTAATACCTATGATCCTTCAAGGGATGTGCTCAAAGAGGAGTTCAACATTATGAATACAATATAGTGTTTTATTTTACAAATACCATTATAAACACAAACTTACATCTTAAGAAACATTTTAATAACGAAACTGCTAAATTCTTTCCAACAGTATAGGTGTGTAGTGTATTTTGTCCGAGTGGGTTTGCCGTACTTTGACGTCATCGGCAGTCGAAGGACCCCGAGCCGATCCTGTACCGACACCGGCTCGTCCCTCAGCGTACGCACCCACCCCAACAGGATGTAGCTTCTACCTACATTACTAGTTATACGGACTCGGCGTACCGACGCAGAGCGCTCCAGGCAGCCACGTGCACACGGCCACGTGCACACGGCCACAGTAACGATCTCAGAGTGTCGCCATCAACAAGTACAATGAACACACCGTCGTTCATGTCCGCTCAGACTCTCTCTGGTACTTCCTGTTTCATTCGTGCCTGACGCGCTCCGCTGCAGCAGAACTCCTCCCCCGAGGTCCGGCGACTTCCCCTGATTGGCGCCGCCGTGCACGCGCTCTGCTGTTTGGCGGCGGGTGTGCTTAGTTCAAAAGTAACTCACGAGGGGCAAAAGGAGCTGATCACGAGACAGAGGAAAAGGATGAAGGTAACGTCCCGTTAGGCATCACACACCGGTGCACACGACCCCTAACCCCTGGGGGAGCTGCGCTCGGGAACCATTTGGTGGTTTAACCCCTAATCTAGTTTAAGTCTGCAGAGATTTGTGTTTTGAATTTTATGAAAACATGAAACACCGTCATCTCTAGGAAGAGCAGGTGTGGGTCAGACGTGCACTCTGAGCTACTGGAGAGAGTTTCACACCAACTTCAATTATTTTATGGCTGTGGGACAAAATCTCAGCTGCCCCAGATTTAGTAAAACACCAGTCGTCAGACGGCTTCATGTTTACTTTATTATAAAACATCAGTGTTTATTATTGATGCTGCATCATTCTGTAGATCTCCACTAAACACTCGTGGGATGTTCTTTCCTTAACCCTTAAAGACGACGCTCCCACTGGACCTGTCTCACACACTGGGCCTGTCTCACACACTGGCTCACACACTGGACCTGTCTCACACACTGGGCCTGTCTCACACACTGGGCCTGTCTCACACACTGGACCTGTCTCACACACTGGACATGTCCCAGAGCACTGGACCTGTCTCACACACTGGGCCTGTCTCACACACTGGACCTGTCTCACACACTGGGCCTGTCTCACACACTGGGCCTGTCTCACACACTGGACCTGTCTCACACACTGGACATGTCCCAGAGCACTGGACCTGTCTCACACACTGGACCTGTCTCACACACTGGACATGTCCCAGAGCACTGGACCTGGCTCACACACTGGACCTGTCTCACACACTGGACCTGTCTCACACACTGGACCTGTCTCAAACACTGGACCTGTCTCACACACTAGACCTGTCTCACACACTGGACCTGTCTCACACACTAGACCTGTCTCACACACTAGACCTGTCCCACACACTGGGCCTGTCTCACACACTGGCTCACACACTGGACCTGTCTCACACACTGGACCTGTCTCACACACTGGCTCACACACTGGACCTGTCTCACACACTGGGCCTGTCTCACACACTGGCTCACACACTGGACCTGTCTCACACACTGGGCCTGTCTCACACACTGGGCCTGTCTCACACACTGGACCTGTCTCACACACTGGACATGTCCCAGAGCACTGGACCTGTCTCACACACTGGGCCTGTCTCACACACTGGACCTGTCTCACACACTGGGCCTGTCTCACACACTGGGCCTGTCTCACACACTGGACCTGTCTCACACACTGGACATGTCCCAGAGCACTGGACCTGTCTCACACACTGGACCTGTCTCACACACTGGACATGTCCCAGAGCACTGGACCTGGCTCACACACTGGACCTGTCTCACACACTGGACCTGTCTCACACACTGGACCTGTCTCAAACACTGGACCTGTCTCACACACTAGACCTGTCTCACACACTGGACCTGTCTCACACACTAGACCTGTCTCACACACTAGACCTGTCCCACACACTGGGCCTGTCTCACACACTGGCTCACACACTGGACCTGTCTCTCACACTGGACCTGTCTCACACACTGGGCCTGTCTCACACACTGGCTCACACACTGGACCTGTCTCTCACACTGGACCTGTCTCTCACACTGGACATGTCTCACACACTGTCTCACACACTAGACCTGTCTCACACACTGGCTCACACACTGGACCTGTCTCTCACACTGGACCTGTCTCTCACACTGGACCTGTCCCACACACTGGACCTGTCTCACACACCGGACCTGTCTCACACACTGGACCTGTCTCTCACACTGGGCCTGTCTCACACACTGGACCTGTCTCACACACTGGACCTGTCTCTCACACTGGACCTGTCTCACACACTGGCTCACACACTGGACCTGTCTCTCACACTGGACCTGTCTCTCACACTGGACCTGTCTCTCACACTGGACCTGTCCCACACACTGGACCTGTCTCACACACTGGACTTGTCTCACACACTGGCTCACACACTGGACCTGTCTCACACACTGGCTCACACACTGGACCTGTCTCACACACTGGCTCACACACTGGACCTGTCTCACACACTGGACCTGTCTCAGAGCGCTGCGTTTCCGCTGAAAAACCACAATGCACAGATAAGCGTTTTCATTCATTCAGACGCTGTCGTTCTGATCTGCAGCTCACACGGCTTCACACGCTAGAATAAACGTCATCACGGCAACGGGAACTGTGACATGATTATCACTCACCCAATCACCTGCTTTGATGTCATTTTCCCGTGAATTGTAGGCCCAGTCTTTCAGCTTTTTCTTGTGCTTTTTTGTAATAATACGTTTAGACAAACACGTTCTACACACACCATTACAAACGCCACACACACACACACCACTACGAACGTGTGGATGAATCACGGACCGGTCAAACGGTACACCCTCCCTCCTCGAAGCGGTTGACGCCAGCAGTGCCGGACCATGTTTCTGTTTCCTCGCGTATTCTGTTTTATTGTTATTATTATTATTAGCGAGCGAGAGGAAAAGAAAACGACATGCTACTGAAACATTAGCTACAAATATCCAACATTATTATCTGATTGTTATTGTTTATGTTTTTGTGTTGAGGGTTAGGGTGCTGCTTTTCTGTAGCATGAAAAATGTGTAAAAACAGAAAAAGCATTTGTTGGTTTGAACCTTTTACATCTACATGATTAACCTGAGAATGTGAGGCTTGTATTGATGCACAGCAGGTCCCAGAAATGGCTCCACAGCACGTGAATGAAGTCCTGGCTTAAAGGGTTAACCTTTAGAGTATTTACACAATATTCATACACAAATAAAGACGTCATTTATTAGAGTTATCAGACCTCCATCTTGAATGTACATTGTGGAAACGTCCACCTGCCAATGCAGTCGTGTTTCCACAGAATTATTATAAATAACCCGGTTCTGCTCCTAAACGCTTAGACGGGCTTAAACTGGGATGCTGTTGGGTTGAAAAGCAGGAATGTGAGCCGTTATTAGGAACCAGGGAGCAGAGACGATCATCCTGACTTTAAAACAAGAAACGTGTTCAGATCAAACCTGATCAACGTCATTTCTTTCATTAATCTGCCCAAAAGCGCACGGATAAGAAACGTTAGTAGTTTACAAGTAGCAACGCCGTCGCCCGTGGTAGCGTCTATGAGCGGCTGAGCGTTCCCGCGGCAGGGAAGCGGAGCCGAGCTGAGTGAAGTTGGCTTCCAACCCACATCAGAAATCCGCATAAGTAGAATGGTGTGTTCTGATGTGGATGGGAGCCAGCTTCACTCAGCAGCTGACTGGTCTGTGAGCAGGACGCCGACAGAAGCGCTGCTCCTTTGAACTTTAGTGACACAGGCAGAAATGAGCATTTAGAGCATAGTTTTCGTCCAGTCAGCTCGCTAACGAGAACTCCTGTTCGTCTCGTCGTGTTTTAGCTCCACAGAGCTAGTTTTAGCTGGTCAGCGTCTCGATTACGTTATCAACGTTATCCCAGGGGCGCCAACGACATCAGTTTGTCGTTTCGGTTAATGAAAACGCTGAATCCAACCCCAGGGAGGCATTGGGTCATTGGTATGGTACCCCGATGCCCCAGTGCCAGGGCGGACTGCCGCTAGGCCACCGAGAAGGTTCATGTTCAACCTCATTTTAATATCGTCAACAATAAAACACACCGTCTGCAGTCATTCACTCGTTCAGCTTAACTTGTGGCCTTGGCCCTGGCCCAGAATGACGCGACCTGGCACCGACCTCACGGTTAACGGCGTTTAGAGGGTGCTGTTGAGTCGACCACTGAGCTTTGTGAAAGGCTGAGCTGAATCTGAATGAAGCTGCTTTTTGTTTCCTGCTCTGCAGGTGGAATCGGGCCAAGTTGTCTCTGGCACAGAGGAAGGACCGCGTCGCTCAGAAAAAGGCCAGCTTCTTACGAGCACAGGCCCAGGAGGACGGGGACGGTTAGGGACGAAGCCCGCGAGACAAATAAACACGTTAACAAACTCCAGCTGGTGTCTGCTGCCTGGTTTTTCTCTGCTGTGTGAAGAAGACCGCACGGCTCCAGTGAGGTGGTCTGATGTTTATTGTGCAAAAATCATGCTGGTGTCTCGTTTCCACCCGGCAGGTTCCCTACAGCGGGAGCCAACAATCACCATGGCAACGACAGAACACTACAGGTCACATTCATCAGTGCAGCAGCAGCATACAGAATAAAATAGTCGTTCACATCTCTAGCAGTCCACCTTAAACGGGCCACCACGAGGAGACTCCACCAGGAGTCTGGGTGGTGCGACGCCACATTTGTGGTGTTTCAGAGTAGAAGTACAGGTCTTAAACGACTCCGGTCTGCGTCTGAAACTCAGACATGAACGAACGCGCTTGACCTCAGCCAGGGTTTAAGGCCGTGGTCCTGACTAGTCCAGCAGGGATCCAGTAGACTCCAGACCTGGATCAGCTGACGTGGGACCTTCAGACGGTGGTGTGGAGATGAATGTCTGCAAGTCAAAGACCTGAAATCAGAACCGTGGCTGGGAGAAGATCCAGGCTGACCACAGCATGCAGTCATTCAGTCAGTTGTACAAAGATGCAACAACCAGAACCCTCCCAGCTTCTTTTCACCGGTTCTGCCTGGAGACGCAGCCATGGTTCCACAGGGCAGCGTCCTCATCGTCAGGAGTCCTTGGTGTGTGAGATCTGTCTCCACAGCAGAGCTTTCAGGTTGTTCAGGATGAGCGAGTGCTCCATGTTCATCTGTCCAGCGTTTCCCCTCAGAGCCATGCAGGAGTACAGCTGCTGCTCCAGCTCTTCTCTCAGCTCTGAAGGTGCCCCGCGCAGAAGGTAGTCCTTCAGAGCACCGCACGCCTTTGCCAGGTTCGGCTGCAGCGGCTCCACCCTGCACCGCCTCGCTGTCGAGTCACAGGATGTGTGGCAGTCCACCCCGTACACACAGTCAGCATCCGTCTCACACTTCAGGACTTGCATGGAGCGTCTGAACTCGTCCTCAGGAACCATCACTCGTGTGTTGGTGAGACGCAGCTCGTGGCGGTCGGTGTAACCGAAGTGTGCTGCAGCAAGGTCGCAGATCAGGAAGCTCCCGTAGGTGCCATGGAAGATGTCCTCCACCAGCTCCAGAAGCCCCATGGAGATTTTAGCTTTGCGAGGCCAGGATGGAGTGAACCACTGGTCCATGGCGCGCTGCAAGCCACCAGGAACCCAGGACACAAGAGGCCATGGCAGCGAGAGGCCGTACAGCGGCCCGTAGGGGACCCGCTCCGTCATGTAGAGGTCCCCGCAGTAGCCAAGGAGGCGAGGGGTGTGTCCACGGTCCTGGAGCAGCAGACCCAGCAACACCTCAACAGAGAGGAGATCCAAGTCATCACACAGCTTCAGGATTTTCTAAATTCAACTTGGGTTCAGGCCAGATTTGATCCCGCCTGCTAGTACTGTTTCATCCATCCATCTCTGACTTTTCCAGTTTTATTCCCACTCTTCCCTTCCTCCAGGACTCAGACACACTCCATCCCACGCTTCCTGTTTCTCTCAAATCTTTCCTTCTACCTGATTAAACTGTTATTAAATGCATAACACATCTTTTCTAGTAAAACCGTAGAAAGTCCAGATACCTCGTCCATCTGCAGCAGGGCCCATGTCGAGCGAGCCTCTGGTAGGGACACCCGTCCATCCCGGTTACCGTCGGCAACAGAGAGGATCTGGCTGACCAGGCTGGCTAGGTTGGGATCTTCTCCAAGCTTGGACTGGCGGACAGATAAGGACATGTCAGAACTTAGATCTAGTGGCAGAGGCGGGGCCAAGTCCCAAGTCAAGTCTCGTTTTGTCACAATGTTGAACATGAATCTTGCTGTTCTTTTCTCCTCCCGGTGGCGACACCGCGGCCATGGTGATGGACCAGCAGGAGCACCTCTGAATAAACTAACCTCCTCATTGTCAGCTAGCAGCCAGGTGATCTCCAGACATGCTACAACAACAGCTTGTTCGACTGTTGCACTTAGATAAAAGGTCCATCTGCTGTAAACCACAATATAGAACCCTCCATGCTGAGCCAGTTAGCTGCCCGTTGTTCTCGGATTCGCTTGGAAAGCAGGATTTAAAATATACCAAACCAGTTTATTTGTAACAGCACATCTCGAGACAGCGTGAGCTGATCAAAGTGTGTCCTCACGTAGCTATGTGTAGCTAGCAAACGAGGACCGCGGTGAAGTTAGCCTGAAGTTGGATATTCGACAGACATCGGTTTACACGGTCAGCGATGAGTCTTTATGGCGTGCACTGCGGCACAGACGGCGGTAACCTGAGTTCTGAGGACTCGCTAATGGGAACGGTGGTTCGCTTAGGGACTATCAACAAATTTGTAGTGATTCGTAAACGAGTACAAAAAAAATTAAAAGCTTTCAGAATAATTTGCTAAATGACGCAAAATTACTTCTGACTTGTGTTACTAAACTACATTTACAAGACACAACAGTTTTAACACATTTCACACAATCTGATCTTTTTTATTAGGATTTTATTCCAAAATTAAGGGATTTTTTTCAACAGCTCCAAGGTAAATCAGTCTAAATCCACAAAACCATTTCTCAATTGTGTTACTAAGCCAGACCAATGAGACACAGCGGTTTATAACAACTTTCATACCATCTGATCGTTTTTATTAAGAATTGTAATGAAAAATTCTATTGTTTGTCCTGTGTGTGTGTTGCCCTGCAATGGACTGGCTCTCTGTCCAGGGTGTACCCCGCCTGATTGCCAATTGACCGCTGTACATGTCTTCGTCGGCATCTTGGGTGAGATTATGTACTCTGGGCAGGGACATCTTAAACATCCATCTTCAGGCAAATTGTTGTCTCTGTCCCAACAGTTAAATCTTGTCAGTAGATATGTGCCAAACTGGGCGTTGAGGTCTGCTGATTGCCTGCTGCTTCGTGTTCCATTAATGAAATACAAAACGCGGGGGCAGCGTGCTTTTGTCTACGCTGCTCCGACACTATGGAATGCACTTCCTCTTTCGGTGAGGCTGGCACCATCCCTCCTCCGGTTCAAATCGCTGCTGAAGGCTCACTTTTATGACCAGGCATTTTTAAATCCCTGACTTATATTATTTTATTATGTGTCTTTTTATTGACTGTAATTATCTGCCTTGTTGTGCATTTTATTGTTTACCGTGTTTTGTTTTATATTGTGTTTTTACTTTTTATTCTGTACAGCACTTTGGTCGGCTGCCATGCCGTTTTTAAATGTGCTTTATAAATAAAGATGGTATGGTATGGTAAGGTAAGGTAAGTCAAAAGATAAGTTGGGCCCTCGCTTCTGGAGGACATAAAGGTAATACGCGATCGCCATTTCAGCTAGAAAGAAAGACAAACGAATACATGGACCTCGCCCTGGAACACTAAACAGACCACCAGAGGCCGGATGCTGCTCAAGAACTGCAAGGACCCCAAACTCACCTCGCCCAATGTGCTGACCAGAGCCTTGGTGGCTGTGATGTTTGTTTTTGTGAAATACTAAAACTTAAACCATCATGGCACAAGACTAGATTAGAGAGAATTTGACCTCGTCACTTACTGATGAGAAGGTTCACCTGAAACAAGAGGCCAATTGAAATTAAATGGACTGCGTACCAATGCGATTGATATCAAGCCAGGTGGTGACGAGGGACGTTCTGATTGAGAAAGGTTACCATCGACGAGATCCCCACTCTAAGACAGGAGGAAGAAGAGCATACCACCTAGGAATTTGCGGGAGGAGAGGTTTGATTGAGGTCAAAGATTTTAATTGCAATGGCCTGAAGCTGCGTTGCTGAGCATTGAAAAATGGTTTCGAGTATTTACAGCAATTAGCTTAAGAGCTATATAAATAAATCACTTATTTTTTTAATAAAAGTTCTAATAAAAGGGTCAGAGCTTGTGAAAACAACTGCTGTGTTTCATTGGTTTGGCTTAGTAACAACATTGAGAAATGGTTTCGAGTTTTTTGACTGATTTACCCAGGAGCTATTGACAAATTACTTTTTTATTAATAAAATCAAAATAAAAATGATCAGATCTTGTGAAACATGATAACTGCTGTGTCTCATTGGTCTGGCTTAGTAACATCATAGAGAAATTGTTTTGGGTATTTTGACTAATTTACCCAGGAGCTATTGAAAAAAATACCTTAATTTTGGAAAAAAATCCTAATAAAAAAAGAGTAAAAATTCTTCTTCCGGCTCTTGGAGAGTTCAGACGCTTTTTTTCTCCTCTCCCTCCCTCCTCCTCCCAAGGCTCTGTCCTGTCTTGTGTGCACGGCGCTTTCTGCATTTTTTCTGGAAACTGAAAATTATTAAAAATGGACCTGGTCGGTTGGTCTCTCAACGCGATTGACAAACTTTTTTCAACGATGTGAACGGGAGAAGGGGCTCCCGGATGCCCCTCTGGGACAGAGCCAGCTGGGTATATCATGGACTCCTGGAAACAGTGGCACCTGATCTGCCTCTCTCAACTGTCTGTAGAGGATTCTGAAGATGTCTGGATATTTGTGGTTTTGGTTTTAGGATTCCTGCTGTTTGGCCTGAGCGGTTACCTGGCTTACCGGAAAATTAATGAGCTTTTGAGGAATATTGGCTCAATCCCGGAGCTCAGGGATGGAATGCATCGTGCTGTCAATACACAAACTCATAATTGTCGAGATGAGTCGTAAGCTTGGAACTTTGACTGAGATTCAGGGTCTGGCACAGAAGTTTGATTCCATCAAGGAGCGAGTTGATGGATCAGCACGGACTGGGATAGATTAATTACGCCATTATTGGATCTAGAGGGGTTAGAGACCAACAGAACACTAAGGCAGAGAGGAAATTATCTGTCTGTCCCCAAAACAATTTTATCTGAATCTGGTGCCCTTGGAGCCTGTGAGGCTGAAGTGTAAACTCCCCCCTCAGAAATGTGGAATGCTGCAGTCACTATGGAAACTTCTCCCTATCCCAGCCTGGGCGGGACTGTGACCGGTGAAGGCTGTGGAACTGTCTCTAGGAGTCACTGTGCTCTCTAACTCATTATCTCCCTCCCCTGTCCAAACGGAGGTGATGAGCGCTGCTCCATGTGGCTGCACGCATTGAAGTGAGGAGAGTCCCAACCCTACCTCCCACCTAGTGGACACTTATGTTGTGTAATGTCTGAAGTCTGTGTGCATATCTGTCTGAGGTGTTTTTTTGCATAGCAAAGCTGCCCTCTCTGTCGGGGGTAACTCTGAAGTGCCTTTTTCCCTCCCCCTGACTCTATCCTCATATAAACCCTCTTGATCTATTAGGGTAGCGCGACTCGGGTTGCGAATGACCACAGTCACCAATTCTTGTCATGTGTCTATGTATGTATGTATGTCTGATCTCAGAATTGTGTGTACTGAAACTAATTTCCCTCTGGGATTAATAAAGTATTTTTGAATTTGAAAAATAAAAAAGATCAGATCGTATGAAAGGTGTTATAAACTGCTGTGTCTCATTAGTGTGGCTTAAGCCCCCTTCAGACAGGCCATGAAAAACGGAAATGTTCGGGACTCTGTCCGTAAGACCTTTGTGTCTGAATACAAACATCCGGATAACCTTTTCCGTAATTTAACCGGACGAAGCCCCTAGTAACAGGTCCGGACTTGTTACGGACAAGGTGGCTGCTTCAGACTGGTGAGGTCGAGTTCCGGACAGGGAGGAGGGGGACGCTGTGCGCACCTAGATAGCTCGCTCCTGTAGCATGCGGCGAACCATGGCAGCTCGCCTCCTACGGTACCGTCTCCTAGACGAGCGACGGAGCGCTTCACACCGCTTCCGTGATTCCTTTAACCATTGAGCTTCATCATCCAGGTCTCTTATGCATCTTTGTGTGTGCAGAACTATGCTTAACATAAGTCCGATCAGTGAGAGGAATTCTATCTCTTCGTCTGCCATGTTTGACTGAATGGCTTTGTTTGGGTAAATGACGCGTGTACGCCCGCCGCACTATGTCCCCCCCCCCCCGACATCTGTAACTTTTCCCTGCTGTGTGAAGGCAGCCGAAAGGACACGTTCCGGTACAAAAGTGGTGTGTCTGAAAACACAGCTCTGGTTAAAAACTGGACTGAATTGTCCACACATATTCCAGAATGTCAATCTGAAAAGGGTTTAAGTAACACAACTGAGAAATGGTTTTGTGGATTTAGACAGATTTACCTAGAATCTATTGAAAAAAGTCCCTTAATTTTGGAATAAAATCCTAATAAAAAAGATCAGATTGTGTGAAATGTGTTAAAACTGTTGTGTCTTGTAAATGTAGTTTAGTAACACAAGTCTGAAGTAATTTTGAGTCATTTAGGAAATTATTCTGGAAGCTTTTAATTTTTTGTACTCGTTTACAAAGGACTACAAATTTGTTGATAGTCCCTAAGCGAACCACAGTTCCCATTAGCGAGTCCTCGGAACTCAGGTTACCACTGTCTGTGCCGCCGTGCACGGCATGAAGACTCATCGCTGACCGTGTAAACCGATGTCTGTCGAATATCCAACGTCCAACTTTAAGCTAACTTCACCGCGGTCACCTGAGGCGGGCTTTTCTTATCTGAAGACAAGATGATCACCTCGGCTGCAACATACAGAATACATAACCTACTAACATCTAAACGCTTAGGGAGGAGAGACTCGGCTGCTGCAGGATGCTTTATCGACTGAAAGGAACAAGGAGATATGGATGTTTCGTTTTTCTTCTCTCATGAGAGGGGGACCTCTTTATCTCCCAGTTTATATCAGCACCATCGGTAAAAAGCCAGTCTTTAGCATCCCTAGTTAAAACTAGTCCAAGTCATGTCTTTGAATGTTTTTAAGTCAAGTCTAAAGCTCAGTTTGCTCCACTCTGATTTCCTGTGATGCTCACCTGTTACAGCCACACACCTGCACCTGTGGGGTTGGCTCGGAGGTCAGGAAGAGCTGTGTTCTGTTCCTCTTCATCACAGACAACAGGTGCTCACACAGGTTAGTGCTGCTGAACATGGAGAACATCTGGACCACGCTGCTGGTCAGCGTGTCGGGAGGAGAGAGAACAACTACAGCAGCTACAGAGTCAGACTGCCTGGAGCTAAATCGTCTCGGTCTGGAAGTTGGTCGGTGAGCTTTCTCTGTCAGCAGCAGATTACTGAGCTGCTAAAATCCATTTCTGTGCTTCAAAGTTGGCTAATTTCTGAGTAAGAGGAGTGTTTTCAGTTTGTCCGAGACAGAGGAGGTACTGCTGCAGACGCTGATGCTAGTAGCATGGGCGCTAATGACTGTAAAGATACTGGGTTTTTCTCCTTGAAGCATCAACATGTCCATCTTTGTTGAAACACCTTCAATCTTTCTCTTCCTGGACATGTTGGGATCATTTGTGGATGGTTATTTTCTCTTGTTGCATTAATTAAACACGAATGTGGATACACCGCGACCTAGTGGAGAAATACTGCCACTGCACTGGGAACACAATCATTATGGGAAATGTAGTTTATAGCCGATGCACACTTTGAAGCGGCATAGACCTATTTTAGGACACTTGGAGCTCTTGCGGGCCACATAAAATGATTTGGCGGGCCACATCTGGCCCGCGGGCCTTGTGTCTGACACGTGGTCTAGTGGGTCTGAACCCTTTGACAGCCAGAATAATGTTTCCCACCTTCAGGTGATTGAAGACCATCTCTTTGAACTTCTCCACCGAGGTGCCTCTGGTCGGCTTGTCGAATGCGAAGGCCTGTCTGTGGGGCTCTGGTTCCTCCCCCAGCTCATAATGCACCACCTCCCCCAGATTACAGCGGATGAGCCCACTATAGTCTCCCCAGCTTCCCGTGTACACCTGGTGAAGAGCAGAACGCCAGTGATGACCACAGGCCTCAAACGAGGAGGCTGAACAGTACGTAGCTCCGTCTCCTACCTGGTTGTTTGCTAGTGTGGACAGACACCTGCCCAGGTAAAGTGTTTCTTTGTCACACAGACTGCTGCAGGCTGAGCCATCGATGATCCCCCTCCGGTATTTATCACACTTAGGAAAGAACAACATGAAATCAGACCCATCTGTGTTAACACACCAGCAAACGGACTGAATTCACACCGACGATGACGATCAGCAGCTTGTGTGTGAGGTGATCTGATGTTCAGCTCCCTCCTCCTGAGAAGCCGGGTCATGTCCATGTTCCCATGGGTCACACGGGGACATGGACTTGCTGCACTATCAAGTTTTATTCTCTCCAACGTAAACCTTTGTTTATTATTTAGAGACACTTGATGCTGACTAAGGTTACATCTTTTCTTTTCAGGAGTAACGTTTTGGTTCACGTTTATAATTGCTCTTTTAAATCACACCATTACATGTCTGGGTCTCAGGAGGATAATACTCTAACTGGGAAGACAATACTCGAGTAACTTGGACTGCAGTTGTGTTGTCATGCAACGACTCACAATGGCGCTCTTGCACTCGTGTCCCCTGCACAGCTCCGTGTAGGCTGAGTATTGCACATAAAGCACCCAGCTGCCCACCAGCACCGCCAGCCATGTGAGGAACAGGTACTTCACCCGCACACAGGAGACCCGAGCCTGTCGGGGACGGCAGAGACAAAAGGTCCAACATGATCTTCTGAAACCCAATGTGAGAAATGATAAAACAACATCTTGCATTTGGATTACAGCATGAACACATTACAGGTCCACACCAGCGCCAGTAAAAGCTTCATTCAAGACTGACAACCAGCCCTGATTCCATTAGAGGTTGCTATGGTGACAGCACGTGACGCCATAGCAACAATGAGCTCGTGAAGCTAGGGGACGGTTGGGGACAGATCATAGTTGTAGAGACAAAGCTGTTGGTTCATGGTTGGTTATAAGAAATCTAATTAGTGTCGGACTCACATGACTGAGAATACCCGAGTAAACCTCGCCTGGTTTGTGTTCAAACTAATAATCTTTGATCTAATAGAAAATGCATCAGTCAGCTACTTTATTAGGTACACCTCATAATTCTTGTTGTTCTGGTCCTCAGAGGTTCAGATCCTTAGAGGTTCTGGTCCACAGAGGTACTGGTGCTCCTGTGGGAATTGTAACCTCAGTTTCCTCTCAGCAGATGGTCTAGATGAATAACTCGGTCTTTGTCAGACCCGTCACCCGCATGTCTACCACACCCCCTCAGGGCCATTTTAGGTGTACGACTTGCGTTGCTAGGGGAAGCAGCAGCTGAAGTTGATGCAGAACAAGAGTCGAAAGGACAAGGATGAACACAGCCTTTACAGGGATAAACTTGTGAAGGAGGCTAGAGATCGGTATTTTCACAAACTCTAAAATCAACAATGTAGATCCCTACGACCTCAGAGGAAACTAATGGAGCTCAGACTTTTCATTACTGCAGATAAGATATCACCTGAGTAAGTGTAGCAGTACTTCAACACATTTATAATCAAGTAAAAGTAAAAAGTAGCCGTCCAGAAACATGACTCCACTAAGTTAGTGTCTGTGTAAACCAAATCATGTCAGATTCTACTGACCTGTTCTGTGGGGTACCCCAAGGCTCTGTTTTGGGTCCACTGGTGTTTCTACTGTACATACACCCTCTTGGACAGATAATTGATTCTTTTCATGACGTCCCTTATCACCTACATGCAGATGACATTCAGCTGTACTGCTCCTTTAAGGATTCTGAGTTCTATTCTATCAGCTATCACCAGCTGTCGAGGAGATCGCTCCTTCCCGACTGTTGCACCCCGACTTTGGAATGATCCTCCTTTATCCTTACATAGTATTGAGAGTCTGGGCCCTTTTAAAATACAGCTAAAGACCCTTTAATTTTTTTTATCAACTTTCTTTCCTTTCACGCTGCATCGTCTGAATCTTAATCCGAGGTCTTTTGCCGTTCCACACATTTTTAGTGATAGCCGCTTGTAGTTTGGCCCAATATTGCCGGGGAGGAGGTAGTGGGATCATCGAGCTGATGAAGTTTACCCGAGGCAAGATCTTCATTTTAATGACTGAGACTCGGCTGCGTAGTGAATTTTTAAATTTAGCCCATTTCTCCAAATCCAAGATCACCTTCGTTAATGTTTTGTCAAAGTTGTATTTTATGATGTTTGAGATTGTTGGATAAATCTCTATGCCCAGATAAGTGAAGTGTTCCACCACTGGAACCGCAAGGGGAGCCTGAGCAACATCTGGGGCTCCGCTTAGCCACACCAAGGCCGATTTTTGCCAGTTGATTTTGAAGCCGGAGACTTTACCATACTTACTAAAGATAGATAAAATATTATGCACGCAGCTGACTGGGTTATCAATATACAACAGGAGGTCATCAGCATATAAAGATACTCCATGTTGGGTATTATTAATAGAAATCGGTGAAAAAGAATTTGATCATCGTAAAACCTGAGCAAGGGGCTCCATAGACAAAGCAAACAGCAAAGGACTTAAGGGACATCCTTGTCTGGAGCCCCTTGAAACCGAAAACGTAGAAGAGCACGTCCTACCAGTCACTACTGCAGCCGACGGGCTTTTATAGAGAACCTTAATCATAGTGATGTAAGAGGGGCCAAAACCCATGTGCTTGAGCAAAGACCAAAGGAAAGGCCACTCAAGGCGGTCAAATGCTTTCATAGCATCCAGAGATGTCGCGGCACAGCTCCATGAGCCGCTCCAGTCACTGCGTCTCGTTATTGGCGCTATAACCAACGTTGTATAATAACTTCTGCCCAGCCCAGATGTGCTCACTTGTGCACCCGTGAGCCGTGGTTCTGCTGGAACACGTCTGATCTCTGACAGACGCACTCTGAACTTCAGATCTTCAGCGCGCTGTTAATAGCCTGAATGGGAATCATTTCTTGATTGATTTAGTTACGTCCACAATGTTCTGTGTGTGAGGTTTACAATAATGACGGCTCACTTGACCGCAGTGTTTACAACGTCAGAACACCTGCATGAGACAGGTGTTAATTACAATATGACAGAATGACTCGCCACCTTCAGATTCCTCCTACACCGTTAAAAATGATCAAATACGGAACATATCTGCGTGCGCAGGCCAGAGCGCTGAAGCTCGGCGCATTGTTATTATGAAGCTAGGGCACATGTGGAGGACACGCGCGCGCGCGCGCGCGTGGGCAAAAATATACTTGTTTTCAATTAAATTCATTGTGCCCACTTACTTTTTCTTAGGCCCACCCACAAATGAGTTTCTGGCTACGCTAATGGTGACATATGACAGACTTCTCTGAGCTCCGCAGCCATTACACTTTTCACCTCGCGCACCCCCTAGCGGCGTGCGCGCACCACACTTTGGGAATCCCTGCACTAGACTATATGACGAGTTTTTCTCTTGCCTTTTTCAACTTTCTAAGTTACATAAAAAGTAGGTCACACATGGCTTTGACTTTTTGGCATTCTACTTTTGACCACCCAAGCTGTCTTTATTCAGCAACAACAAGAAAATGTTGGTTTAGATTCTAGGTCATCTTTACATAAACTAAAATGAGTTTAAAAATCAGCAAAAGGTTAATTATAAAACACAAAAGGCTGAAAGACATTAGAGCAGTCGGGGCAGTTAGAAAATACCCCATCTGCATATCTGAAAGCAAATATGAAGAAATTTGGAACACTTCGGGACCTTTGCACAGGTCAGTGGGGTCTGAGGTCACCATTCCAGCGGGTGTATGATTAAACTACAGCGGAAAATGAAGAGCAGTTAGAACAGACTGGAGCAAAAAGTATAAAAGAGAGGACAAACTGCCTGCGTCTGACATAATCTCTAACTAACCTAAAGTCATGTGTATTTTGGCAGCTGGTGCCTCTTATTCAGGTCCAACACGGCTCCCAAATCCTCGTAAAAATGGATCCCAACCAGCAGGGCAGAAGCGGACTGAGCAACATTTCTCTAATCCCAGTCGTGGTCTGGTTGTTGTGTTTGAGCAGGTAAACGGATTTTAGGTCAAGATAAAAACAAAAGATTTTCACTCTTATGAAAACAGATCAAACTGTGTTCATGTGAGCATTGTGATTAACACAAACTCCCGCAGTAGATGATAATAAAGCATAAGCAGCAGCATTCCTCTGAGCTGAATAAGACTGTACCCAACGGGATTCAGAAAAGACGACATTTATGACGAATCACTGGTTAGACTGGTTAAAGTTTGGCAGCAGATCATTGTTTAACTGGAAAAGCCAGTTAGCTGTTGGGACCAAATGTGTTACTTTATAAAGTACAAATACTTAGTTACCTTACTTTAGAAATGTTGGGTATTTTAGCGTTAACTCATTCACTGCCATTGACGACAAAAGCCGTCATTTTAAATCCAACTGTTCACTGAACGAGCTCCTGCACCGTGAGAACAAACATCGCAGCTCTAAAGCCGATCTTCATCTGCGTGCGTCACACGTCACGTGACCAGGAAGCAGAACATCCATGTGTTAGGAGATCGTTTTGGGCCGCTGCTGTAAAAAAAGTGAGGCGCGAACCAGAAAAGCTTCTGCCGATCACAATTCAACAACGGATTATGAAAGAACGGATAACGCTCGAAACGCGCGGATTCTTCCTGATGTAAGAGGTGAGTGTCCTCTTTGTTTTGGTTGTTTTGGTGTCGACATCCTCCTAGCGCGCAACGTTCTGTCACTCTTAAAAAAACAATAAAACGCTGAAAAACGCTGGCAGCGAAGGCTTTACCGATCAGGAACCGGCCGGCAGTGAATGAGTTAAGGAGTGGGTACGTATGTAACAAACGATCAATAAGATGTGATAATTCCATATAAATATGAAGTATAGACCGATTGATCTTTGAATGTTTAATCAGAACATTCTAGTTTTACTTGTTCAGGGACCATAAACACACTTCATATTAATTCAGACAGAGTCAAGTTTAGTTTATAAAACTGAATTTATTTCTATTTCCCTAAACTAATGATTACACAAGACAAGTATAAACGATGATATGTGATGTAATGGTATGAGGTGATTTAATGTGACGTGTGAAATGCTGGGATGGAAGCTAGATGTTTTAGCAAAACCTTTCTCAACTATCTGAGACCGATTGTGGAGTCTGGGTTGTAAAAGAATGTGGCTGTATGTTTGGTAAACTAGAGACTTGTTCATAAAACCATCCGACGCCAGCGTGCAGCCTACGATACCCTTTGTATGTGTTGCTCCCGGCGGTCCAGAGGAAGGGCGGCCCAAGTGGTGATCCACCGGACGTCGAGACCACAAGAACCCAAAGAGTCGTAGCCTCCTTTGAAATCAGCTTTCACCGGCCATGAGATGCAACCAGGTCCGCAGGTTAGATGTCTGAGGTGTGGAGTAGCTCCTAAAAGAGCCGCTGTGTCTGTAATCACGCGCAGCGAAGCTTTGACTTGATGACAAAAGAGAAGATGGTTTCAAAATGTGTTTTCCTCCGATGTGGCCAAATCGAAAGTCAGCTGGAAACTCAATTAATCGAGAAGTAATTCCTGTTTTATCAAATCATTGTTTACAAATTTGGCAAATCAGAATTTGACACGTTTGAAGGCTTTATCGAAACATTGCCTCAGACGTCACTCCTTCAGTCTGATCCTCAGAGAGGCTAACTCTTCGTGTGAATGAGAATGTTGTAAAAACTTCTGTGAAGTGGATGTTAAACCTTACTAATTATCTTATTACCATGTGTATGAGTATCGGTAGATGAACTTGTTAAATCAAACACACACACTGCGTGTGCATCACTTCCAGTTTCCAGCTAGAGGAGCCGTTTTAAACCGGATGAGCTAGGTAAGCAGAGTTGGATCATTAATAACTCGTTTATTTTCAAATATCTTCCATTTATTCAATGAAAATATAAAGTTTAGGCATATTACTATATAAGCACTTCAACGTGTGTTTAAAATGAAAGATGGCCTTTAAAGATGAATACATAAAAAGCCAAGTGAGAAGGGCCAATGACAGGAGAGTCTGAATTATGTTTCAAAGCACAGATCAAGTGCTTGGATTTAGTTTTATGCTGAAGAAACATTTCCACCACCACGTGTGCCTGAGCTCCATCTAAAATGCCCCCTGCCCAGAGAAAGGGCCCTGCCCCTCCACTTGAAGCCCCTGATGTTTACCCCAGTGTCAGAGCCTCCCTGCAGCAGCAGCTCTCATCGGGTATTCTCAGACCGACCCAGGCAACACGCACTGCTGCAGCTGTCAGCCGCCACAGCAACTCCTACCTGGAAGTAGAAGGACTTCTTCACCCAGGCCCGTGGAAACAGAGCCTTCGCCATCGCAGACATGGATCATGGACCCGGGGAGGATCATCCAAAGCACACAGGTCTGGAGCTCCAGCCTCACCGCGACCCGCGGCGGTCGGGACGCCCGGGTTGTCCCGTCCGGGGATTGGTGTTGCGCTTTCGCGGCTCCGCTTGGCAGCAGCAGCTGGTTTTCAAGAAAAGGGACATATCACAGCTGGAGAGAAAATATGCTCAGCGCGCATGCGCAGCTTGTCCGTGGCTTTAGCCAAACGGACGTAAACTAGAAGCACTCACCTCCTACCGACGCAATAATCACGAGAGTGCGGTTTCTATGTACTTTATTACCCAGCTCGCAGGTCAAGTTCACCACCAAAACCATTTCCGTAGTTCTTTCACAATAAAAGCCAGGACCAAACATGACTTCCGGTCATAAACAGTCATTCGGCGCAGGGAATATCCGAGTGGATCACACACACATTGACTTATTCACCAGAAAACGTGTGTGTATGAAGGTACAAAGGGTGCTTTTTACGAAGGCAGCTCGTAGCGGGCCGTGTTCACCAGACTGGAGTTTCACACGTTTCTTTAGAAGCACCGCAGGAGCTGTTAGCTCCTTCAGGGTTAAGCTAAAGGCTCTTATCTGTCTTTAAGAGGCGGATGTCGTGAGCTTGCTCGATGCCCTGCCTCCAAATTCAAATGTTCGAGAACGGGCGAGAGCCGCGGCGGTTCCCGTCATGCACTCCCCCACCAGCGGGAAACAAAAATGGCGAACGTGCCGAGGAGAAAATGAGCCGTTTGTTCCGTGAGGAAGGCGCCGGCCCAGCACGCTCACAGGCTGCGCCTCGGTAGTAACCCTGCGGCAGGAGGGGAAGGAGCACGGCGCCGTTCCCACTCAGAAGTTTAGTCTTTTGAGTCATTTGTAGAAGCGGAGGTTACCGAATGAGGTATTGTTGTCATGTCTTCCTCCTGAGGGGGTGTGGGTCCGGCGGTCCGTGACCCGACCGGGGCACCAGCCCCGCTTGTGTGACCGGGGTTCTCGTGTAAATGTTATCTCATCATGAAACGAGCCTCCCGCCGGCTCGGGGCCTCCCGTGGCGGGGTGATGCTAACAAAGGGGGCTGGAGGAACCCGGAGAGAGGTCTGCGCCGCCACTAGCGCGTGCTGCCGTGTAGCGAACGAACCCACAGCTGCACCCTCCGCTGCGTCCAACGCTATTTTGTGTTGTTGTGCGTTAACGTTGGCATGCAGGGTCACCTGTTGTGTGCTCCCGCTGGAGCGGAAGTGGCTTCACTATTCTGTGAGCTGCTCTCGTGCACACGGTGCACCCCAGTAGTGCGCTAGCTGCTCTCGTGCACACGGTGCACCCCAGTAGTGAGCTATAATCCCAGAACAATGACTCCTCAGGATGCTGCTGCAGTCAACAGCCCAGAGACCCCCACGCCTCCAGCCTCAGAAGACCACTAGTCACGTGTTTAGGGCCACAGGTTTAGTTCATCCACATGATCCATTCCTGCTTCTTGTCTGGTTGTTTTATTACAGAGACTCGGGGGTGTCCGACCACCTTCCCCTCCACCATCACCCCGAGCAGCAGGCTGCACCCTGTTCACCCAGCAGCCTCTCTGCTAGTGGGGACCATGAGCAGGACAGCATGGCTGCCAGGTTCATAGAGGGACAGGATGTGCTGGCCAGGTGGTCCGATGGCTTGTTCTACTTGGGGACAATCACGAAGGTTGGTGGGGGGATTCATGTGTCCACCCTTAAAGAAGTCAGCTGTTCCCTGCTACAGAGTCTCCCAGTTTCTAAAAGCACAACACGGCGGTGATGAAAATGGTGCTTTAAAAAAGGAGAATAAACGTGTTTGTTTTCTGTTTCAGATCGATCCGGAGAAGCAGCGGTGCTTTGTGGTTTTTGAAGATCGGTCCAAATCGTGGGTTCTGTGGAAGAACATCCAGACGGGTACGTTTTTAGTACAGCTGTGGTTCTGGTGTCTTTTCCCCCAACCCTGTGTGATTTGCTTAGTCAGCTCTTTGTTTTTACTTCCTGTTGTTGGCGACGGTTAACCGTCCTCCCTATCAGCTCACCAGCAGTAAACCGTCTCCGTGGGAAGATCCACGTAGGAAAGATAACCAGAAGCTGGCCTCTCTGCACACCCACCATTTAAATCAGAAATCTAATCAGACTCTTTGTGAGGGAAATGACGTCGTTTTCAAGGGGTGGGACTTGGTTAAAAATAAAATCCAATTAATTAGAGGCTTTGTAATTAATTAATCTGAATTAGTCACATTTTAATTGTTCAGGAAAATGTGCCCTCAAAGCAAATACACTGACATTTGTTTTGTTTGCCGATGATTCCACTATTTTCTGTGCAGGAGATAATATTAGTGACTTAGAAAGGATGGTCCAAATTGAAATGTGCGTCATTAGAGTGGTTTATTGAAAATAAGCTTACATTAAATATAGCAAAAACCAAATGTATGTTGTTTGGTATGGCTAATAAAACTGAGGTTAAGCTGCAAATAGATGGATGTGAAATAGAGCAAGTAACAGAACATAAGTTCCTTGGAATAATAATTGATAATAAATGAAGTTGGAAACCACAAATTAAACATGTATATAATAAAGTTGCGGGAAGCATCTACATTATGAATAAAGCTCGATAGTACTTGGATTATAAATCACTCCATGTCCTTTATTATTCATTGATTTATCCCTATCTTATTTACTGTGTAGAGGTATGGGGTAACACCTATAAAACATCTATTGTACCCTTGTCTATCATACAGAAGAGAGCCCTGAGAGTCGTTCACAATGTTAGATTTAGAGAACACACTCATCCGTTATTTATATATTCTAAAATACTGAAATTTAAAGATCTACTTCAACTATATACAGCGACGTTCATGTATGAAGTGCATAGGAAATTAGTACCACACACATTATTAATGCTATTTATAAAACCAGATAACGTGTATAATTTCAGATACAAACTTAACTTTAGGCATTTTAGAACAACGTTAAAGTCATTTTGTATTTCTGTTACGGGTGTAAAAGTCTGGAATAAGCTAAGTGGGGATCTAAAGCAAAGTCCGTCATTGCAACAGTTTAAAGAGAAGTATAAAGAAATTATACTAATTAATTACATGGAGGAGGAGAAGTTGTAAGGGCGTTGCATTTGATTGTAATTGTCTATCGCTGGTGAACTGGGAGCTGTGAATATTGGATGGGGGGGGGCATAAAAAATGTAAACTTTGTTTGTGTGATTGAAGATAAAACATGTTATAAGAACATGGCTATGACACTCCGTGTAGGGAAAATAATTTTTTTCTTTTATCTTTGAGTTTTTTTGGGGGGGAATTATATAAGCTACCAGAGCATCTTTCCCTCCCTATTGAACATGTTCTACATATATATATATATATATATATATATATGTATATATATATATATATATATACAGGTTTCTTTTTGAATTCTTTAAATTGTCTATTGATTCACATGTTCAATAAAGAAATAAATAAATAAATTTTTAAATAAAAACGAGGCAGAGAATCAAACATCAGACATGGTTATTATTACTGTAAACTCATGCTCTTAACTTATAAAAAAATGCATTTAATTATTCAAATGTCACTGTGATATGGAACAAGACCCAAACCAGCTAAAATGTATAACTGCAAATAGAAAATGCCTGCAAATGGTTCCTAAGCCTTTATATTGTCTCTCAGTCTAGTTGAGTTACTGAATTAAATGGATAGTTCTTTTTTAAAACACAGAGCAGTTTTGTTGACCTGTTTTCCCGCTACGTTTCGTCTGCGGCTGCAGCCGCAACCGTGTCTTCAACACACCTCGCTGCTGAGTGATCGTAACACATGCATTAGACTGACTCTTCTCAGAAACATATAACAAACCAACAGAACTGTTTCTGTTGTTTGTTTGTTATTTAAAACATCCTTTAGTGCTGATATTACTCTAAAGCAGTGGTACTTAATTCTGGGCCTGGATGGCCCAGCAGGTTTCAGTTTGTTTCAACTCACCTGATTTCAGTCAGCAGGTGATTAACAGGCTTCTGCAGAGCCTGATGAGCTGCTTCACAGGTAGTTCAACCACTGAATCTAGTGTGTGGGAGTAGAGAAACCACTAAAACATGCTGACACCAGCCCTCCAGGACCAGGATCGAGAACCTCTGCTCTAAAGGTTTGTGAGTGCCAGGGTTTCGTCTGAGAACAGAAACATCAGGATGTTGAAGTCCGTATATAAATGTTGGTGAGTGGCTGTTGGTGGCCGTGTTAGCCGCTGGCTCACGCTGCTACGGTTATGATACCCATTCAGTAGGGATGCTCCGATCCAACGTTGCTCTTATCTGAGATATCATCTTACCAAACGTGGTGCCCTTGGCGAGATCTCATAGCCCTTCCCCCATGTGCAGGCACACGCATCCCACACACCAGACATACCGGTAAATCGAGAGCTTCGCCTTCTGACTCAGCTCTCAGACCGGTACAACGCCCGCATCACTGCAGATGCAGCACCAATCCTCCTATCGATCTCTCGCTCCAGTTTTCCCTCACTCGTGAACAAGACCCCGAGATACTTAAACTCCTCCTCTTGGGGCAGGACCTCATCCCTGACCCGGAGAAGGCATTCTACCCTTTTCCGAATCAAGACCGTGGTCTCAGATTTAGAGGAGCTGATTCTCATCCCAGCTGCTTCACACTCGGCTGCAAACCGCTCCAGCGAAAGCTGAAGATCACGTTCTGATGAAGACAACAGGGCCACAATATCATTGTCTCATGCGCTCGTGCTCAAACATCATAAAATTAACATTACAATATTAAGAAATTAACTAATTAATTATGTCATAACATCATCATTACTGTAACATTTCCAGTCCTCCGTCCTTGTTGCGTCTTCCTCCTCTTCTTTTCATTTTTCCTCCCCTGGACTCCAGATCATTGAGGGCATTGGACATGTTGAGCTAGCAGAACCATCAGAAAAGACCATTCTCCGTGTAGCAGGTAAGGGCTGATGGAGGGGCTTTGGCTTCATAAGACAGTGACTTGATTCAACATCTGGTGGTGGTCAGAGGGGCCGATGGCACAGAATGTCAGCCTCGCCTCTGTCAAACTGCCCAGGGCAGCTGTGGCTTCATAGTAGCTTATTGTCACCAGCAGTGTGTGAACGTGAGTGTGAGATGGAAAGTGCTTTGGGTCATGAGAACAGCGCTATATAAATCTAATCCATTATTATTATTATTATTATTATTATTATTATTATTATTTATGACTCAATAACTTCTGATCAGAATGTCGTTTTGAAACACAACACACCTCTTTGGGGTTGTGGCAAGGTAGTGAACTAACTACAACCTCATTTTCTAACAACCCGTCCTCGTTGCCCGATGCGTTAAAAACTGCTGCGAGTGCTCAGGGACCGTCTGCAAATGTAGGCACCACTGTGCAGGTCATGCAGCCAGATCATTTCTGTAGAAACAGCTTTAAATAAAAGAGTCTTCAGCTGTTTTTAATGGTGTCAACGCTGCGTAAGGATAAATGAGATCATTCCAGAGTCGGGGTGCAACAGTCTGGAAGGAGCGATCACCCCCACTTTTATATCTGGTCTTTGGAACTTCTAGAAGGTTCTGGTGGGTGGACCTGAGGGCTCGGGTTGGAGCGTAAGGCTTTAACAGGTCAGTAATATAGGGAGGAGCTTGACCATGTAGAGCCCTGAAAGTTCTAGTCAGGACTCTAGAGTTAACGGGTAACCAGTGCAGAGACATCAGAACAGGAGTGATGTGTGCTCTTCTGTCTGCTCCAGTTAGGAGCCTCGCTGCAGAGTTCTGGACCAACTGAAGGTGGTCAAGGGCTTTTGTTAAAACACGTGAAGAGTGTGTTACAGTAATCTAGACGCGAGGAGATAAAGGCATGGAGAACCATTTCTAGTTCATGTTTAGACACCAACCTTCACTGTTTGGAGATAAAAACGGTTTCGGACCAACGTTTTTGAGTGGCCTTCAAGAGACACTGATTGGTCAAAAACACCCAAATTCCTTAAGTTTGACTTGACTGCAGAGGATAAATGACCAAGTTTAGACTAATCAGGGGAGCCATGCTCTCAGGGGCGATGATCAGACATTCAGTCTTTTCAGCGTTTAACTGGAGGAAGTTATCTTCTAGCCAGCTGGTGATCGCTGATAGACACTCTAGTCATTCAGACAGTTTATAGGAGTCAGAATCCTTAAAAAGTGAGTAACACCTAAATTAACTTTTTTTTGCTGATGTAGCAATTAAAACATATTAATTAGGACCAATAAGATGTGATGATTCCATATAAATATGAAATGTCAACCTGATCTTTGATTCTAGGGTTCTTTTCTTCTTCAGAGACCATAAACACACTTCGTATTAATTCAGACAGTCAGTATGTAGTTTATAAAATTAATTTAATTCTTTTTCCTAATCTAAGGATTATACATGACAACATATGACTAATGAGGTGTGGTGTAATGATATGGAGTGATTTAATGTGATGTGTGAAATGTAATGGAAGCCAGATGTTTAGCAAAACCGTCTTTGTATCTGAGAGAAAAGGTGAAGTCTGGGTTGTAAAATAATTTGTTGTTTCTTATAAACTACAGAGTTGTTTATTTATAAAAGTCATCAGACGCGATCTGTTGGGTCTACTACCCTTGTGGAGACCCCCAGTGCAGATCCAGGACTGTCAGAAGTCTGATGAGCTCAAGGTATCCGAAGCCGTAAATTAGCTCCGATACGACTCGTCTGGTCTTGCGATGTCTCAGAGTCACAACAGGAAGCTGGAATGCTTGTCGGCGTCCAAGGTGGATGTTCGGCTGGCTCTTGGAAGAGAGCTGTCTGGCTGTATCAGCTTGCTGCGTTGCAGAGAGGCCTTTTACTGGAGGTCAGAGGAGTTTGTTTCAAAAGAGGCTTCTTTCCCGATTTGGCCGAATCCGGCTCAGCTGGAAACTGCATTAATCGGGAAGTAATTCTTGTTTTATTAAACTACCATGTTACGAGTTCTGGCCAAGTTTGGCAGATCAGAATTTGACACGTTTCTGAGTTTCTACCAACATCTCTCAGAAAACCACGCCCTCCTTCAGATACAAAGATGTTTTTAACCTTAACATGTATCTTATTGTAATGTGTTTGAGTGTAAACACATGCCGATTTGTGAGATAAATGGATCATTGTAAGAACAATCTTCATTTGAAAGCCATCATGGTTAAAGCACAGATTATTCAAACTTCTTGTCCAGTCATCATGTATGATTATCGTAAAGTCCCGTAGGATTTGAGTAGGCTCACTTTTTATTCAGATTGAGGAATGCAGCAGCCAGGCGTTTACGCAGAGTGCCGGGGCCGTGGGAGACTGCTGTCTCCAGCGTTTTCTCTTCTGGTATGTCAACAAGCACTGAGCAGAACCTTCTGGAATTGGAAGCCAAATAGAGAGTGGATTCATGCACGTAGAGTTGGATGGTGAAAACTAGACCCTTTTGGTACGTTACACTGATAACCTGTTTAGAGGAGTGTCTAATGGTGCTGTAGACATGTGTGATCATTAGTGCAACTTACTTTAATAATTACTGTAATTATATCTCCATCTTCAAGTTAAAAACTCGGATCCACATTTATTTAGAATCAGCTAAGATTATAGCTAAGCTGAAAAACATGATGTTGTCAGCAAAGAAGGTGTAGATGGCTGGGATGTAACCCGCCATGTCTGTGAAAGAGAATCCATACATATATATATATCTATGAGACGGCTCAGCATACCAGATGTTAGCGGTTAGCATGCTTGAGCCACGTCGGTTAAGGTGAATACCATCTCGCCTGAAAAGAGAAACGGTTCCAAAACAGGTTAAAATTATTGATGAAACCAAAACTGAGGGACCTGCTAGGTCGAGTTTTTCTTGATTATTGAATCACCTACCAGCAAAGTGGTCGGTGAAAACAGTGGACGAGGTGTAGCGGGCTCCTGATTTGTGTTCCCGTGGAGTAGTGGAGGATTCTGGGTTTGGGTTCCTGTGGTGTCAGGGACCTGGCCGTGGAGGAGCTCACCTCCTGAGCCAGGGCAGGAGGTCCAGCATCCTTCAGTGTTCTACGTCAGGCGTCAGAGGTTGAGGTCTGAGGGGAAGAGACTGGAGGTTGTTTCTTATAGACTACAGGCTCCTGCTGGATGGCATCAGATGGTTGTTCCTCAGCGAGTGGAGATGAGCGGTTTGAAAGACTGAGGTCAGGTGGGGGGTGAGATGAACAACATAGGCTCTCCAACAACCACGTAGCACAACCTCTGACCAAGATGAAAATGGGTCAGGAGAGGAGCTGGAAGTTGGTAGTCGTGGTGCAGCAGGATCCCAGACAATGGTGTCTTGGAGCAGAGAGTTCTGCACGGTTGTTTCCTTTTCAAACTGATAAGTATCTCGGTCAGTGAAGGGAGACCAGTTCCAAAACCATCCAGCAGCATTTCCTCCTTTTGTAGATCAGCAGCGTATATCCCCTTTAAGGTTCTGAATCCTTTTATTTGCTTTAGAAAGCATAAAGCCGTCATTGTGGGGCAGAAGGAGAGGGAGGACAGACGTTCAAAAAAGCTTCAAGGTTGCAGAGCTTACACTTTAGCTGAGCTGCCTCTGTCGGATCCGGAAGATTTTTAGCCAAATAAAGTTCCAACAAGTCAAAGAATCCCAAAAAAATTATGAAAACAAAAGTCCACAGAATCCAGAGATCGGTGACAGAGAAATTAGAGCACAAAAGTAGGGAGCTGAAGTAGACATGTCTGCCACGTCTGCAGGCCTCTGGACCAGTAACAAAAACCTTCTGTAACACTTCGGCCCGTTTCACTCTTACACATGTCAAATCAGTTTTGGTCCATTTGAAAATGACAAGGTGCTTTCTAGTAATTGTTTATTTAAATATCCACTAAAATAGTTGTTCAATTTATCAATCTTTATCTGTATAGTGCCTTCCACTGCCTTTGCGGGAGCCCAAGGCGCTGAACGTAACGTATACTAAAAACACAGTAAAACGCACATAAAAAGGAGATGAAAGCAACGTACTTTAACGGAATGAAATGACCTTTTTCCACCAAAAGTCATTTTCCCCTCTCCTCTGACACAGAACTAGTCTGCATGAGATACGGCCTCAAGGTCTCATGCATTTGCTCTAAACTGCTTCCTTTCCAGCTCAAGAGAAGAATGAAGAAAGGACTTTCTCCTTTTAATAAATCACAGAACTCTGTTTTTAATAAGCTAATCAAACAAAGTGTTAGTCAATAGTTAGATGTGTCCAATCTGTGAAATCAAAATATTAATTACTTTATTATAATCCTATAGAATATAATAAGTAATATAACTTTAAATGTTTCCACTAGGACTGATCTCACGTAGCGTTAAGACATGACACATTACTTTTATTGATCCAATCAGAATCTGCCAGATCTGACGGAGGCGTGGTTTTGGTGGTGTTTGGTAAATCTGTCAACTTTTCATTCGACCATAAACCTTCTACACCTCCTGATCTAGACGGGGACTTCCGCTCAGGGTACGTAGACCGACAGAATGGCGTCTCAATGTGTTTATGGAGATCCTAACCAAAGCTTAGCGGAAGACATCACCTTCACTCCCATCAGAACTAATCGTTTCTCCGGATTTGCTGGTTCTGAACAACATTCCACACTACACCATTCTCCGTCTCATCCACCTTAGTTACACCACACATTTAGTGTTAAAGTTAGTCTAGTTTTAATTAGTTTAGTAATAAATCTTTAAACTTTTAAAACTTGACTCTCTTTCTGTTGTCTCTGAGTGAATATGAGGTTGTTATCTAATCCCTGCAATAAAAAGTTTCAATCTTCTGGTTAAAAGTACCCACAGATCTATAAGTTTGATCCCATATTTCCTATGGAATTTTATGTCTCATGGTTCATTAAATAACATGTAAATTAACCCTTTACAGTACAAAATGTAAGTCACATAAAAGCCAAAAAATAAAAATGAGTCTTTAAATGACTCTTGAAGACCTGCAGTGATGGTGACCGTTTAATATCAAATGGAAGCTCATTCCAAAGAGAAGGAGCCAAGTCCTAGAAACCCCGATCACCTCTAGACCTATACCGGGTCTGCGGTTCAATCAGGAGCTCCAGGTCAGCCGAGCGTCCAGTTCGGGATGGGGTATGTGTTTTTATTAGTGCTGCCAAGTATGGTGACGCACCACCATAAGGATACCAGAAGACAGCACAGCACTTTAAACTTAGCCCCAAAACCTACAGGGAGCCAATGTAATGAGGCCAGCACAGGAGTGATGTGTGCTGATTTCCCAGGTTGTTACAGGGCTTTTCAACCTTTTCCTACTTTTCTTCAGGTGGATTGTTGTTTCTGACTCTTTACTATTTCAGGGGATGAAGATGATGAGGATGATGAAGATGATGACATGGTGTGTTCTATATGCCTGGAGGAAACCTCAGAAGAACCCAACGAGATTGTCATCTGTGACAAATGTGGACAAGGTACCTTTCTGCGTCTGAGTCCCTGAACCTGAACGATAGCACAGCAGCTAGTTCTAGTCTGTAAACTCTAGGTGCTCACTGCTGGTTATGTGTTTCTCCACCAGGCTACCATCAGATGTGCCACAACCCCATCATCGACGCTGCCGTCATCGACTCTGATGACAAGTGGCTGTGCTCAGAATGTGAACTCTCCTCTCTACCAAAGGTCTGTGTTGGATTCTGAAGTACGGCGTTTGCTTCTGAAGAAACATCAATAAAAATGACTTAATTGATTTAACATGGGCAGTACGCCAGCGTGACCCACATACACACACACTACCCTAACACAGCCCAGGTGGCACTAACACTGTTATAGACCAGCTATGTGGTTCTCTGTGGAGCAGGTGTGAAATCATGTTAAAGTCCAGAGTCTTGTTATTCAGGGTAGAGGTGCGACTCTTCACTAGTCTCCCGACTCGATTACGATTATCGGGTCAACGATTCGATATCTCGGTGCATCACGATGATCTCATATGGATTAGTTTTCATTGATGAGTAGAAGATGGCAGATATGTGCTTTCCTAATCAGAAACACGTCTGACACACCACGCCGTCCCCCAAAAGCTCTTCAGTCACAACAGTTCTTAGAACAACGTTAACGGGCAAAACTTTTAAGAAGATTTAATGAAGTCGTTCAACATCTCGGGCTGTGGGAGAAACACGCTCTGCAGATGCTAGCAAAGCCTTCTCACACGCTGAAAACCCAGAGGACACGTCCAGTACTTCTTCAGTTTAGCTTCTGAAGGCCATCATGGGTCCACGTGTTGGTTTAGAATGTCTGTGAGCAGCTTTAGAGTCGCACTCATGCAGCAGTCCAAGGCTGTTAGAAATAAATAACACCAATCAGACGTTTGGCTTAGTTTGACCTCTAGGGTCTGGTTTCAGAAACGTTGGAGCGTGGATCCAATTCTGTTCAATGCAGAAAATAATCAAACCTTAAAAAAGTAAAATGATGTTTGAGATGTGCGTCTTGTTCTTGTTGATGATCACACCAGCAGGAGGCCGTGGGCTGGATTAGGATTAAGTGACCCAGCTGATGGATCTCCTTCTCTAACCAGCAACCACAAGCCTGTCCTGTGGGACTTCTATCATCTCCTCATGTCTGTGGTGTCTCTGGAGGAGCAGATGGAAACCGCATCTCCTGTAACTTATGAACCGAAGCTTCCTCCTAGTTCCTCTTGAAGTTGAGTTTAACATAAACGTGTCATCATGTAAGAAAAGAATAAAAAGCAACAAGAACGTCTATTTCCTGTTTCTCCTCGACTCGCTCCGTCTCACCAACCTCTCCGTGTCCCTAAATAGAGACAGATGATTAGGTGCCGCCGCCGCCGCTCACCCCGACACCAGATCTCCTGACACCACAGCACTCGGTCTGTCTGACCCGACTGAACCGGAGTTTTTAAGCAATTCCAGGAGGAGTAATAACGCTCCTTTAGAGGCTCGTCCTCCGCTACGGTCCTGTGTGAGTAGAGACTCGGAGCATCTTTCACTTCTCAAGTGCGCTGCGACCCAACCCTAATCCACCGGCTTAAATCCGACTGAACTGGCCGGGTTTACTCGGGTCGGGTTCGGTCTCAGGTTAGAACTCCAGCGCTCAGCCGTGCCACACCACACAAAGGTGCACCAGTACTTTGTACTGGGTAAATGTGGAGGACACGTCCCAGTCTGACACGCTGGTGCTGCGGTTAGACAAACAACTGCATTCCACTATAATCCATGATGGCGTGCTTCTTCTGCACGTCAGAGTCGTCTGTCTGCATCTCGATGCGTTGGAATATTTCCCTCCGCTCTAGTCAGGAGTTGTGTTATTAATGCAAACCTAAAGCAACACATGCATGTCCTCTTGTTCCTAGAAGTCCTTCTGCAGAAGAAACTTCACTTTCAGTCTCGGTTCTTTGCAGAGGGGCGGTTCACATCAGAAGGTTCCATCTGCTAAAGGCTTTTTGCATCAGGAGCAAGAGGAGCAGCAGGAGCATATGGAGCTAAGTCTGTCCTTTCCATATGTCCTGGAGGAGCTGGTGTGGGACCAGGGCCATAAGACCAACATGCAGCAGCGTTACTGTTACTGTGGAGGTCCTGGAGAGTGAGTTACACAGTAAACAGCACCAAAGTCCTGGGCCGCTGCCTGGTGCTGCTAACGGGCCTCTGTTTGTTTGCAGCTGGTACCTGAAGATGCTGCAGTGTGACACGTGTCAGCAGTGGTTCCATGAAGCCTGTCTCCACTGCTTACAGATGCCCTTGCTCTATGGAGACCGGTACTATGATCAGCTGTAGTCATGACTTTTAAAGGGCGGGGAGAATGTGTAAAATGGACTGAAAACCATAACATTATTTTGTTTGGAATAGAAATATGTTTAGATAAAAATGAGAGCATAAGAAAGGATTTAACTCATGGAGCAGGTATGATGTCTCATTATTCCAGCCAGCAGCTGTTTGTACAAAGGTATTTTCCTCCCGGTCCTACGCCTGCGCTGTAGGTCAGCTGTTAGTCTCCTGGACATCATGGAGCTGGCTGCACTCTAGAACAGAGTTCCTGAAGCCTGTTAGTCACCTGCTGATTAAAATCAGGTGTGCAGAAGCAGGGAACAGTCAAACATGCTGGATAGTGGCCCTCAGGAAGAGAGGTGGGAACACTGCCCTACAACCTGCTAAGGGAAGGTTACAGTTTATTATAGTGGAGAAAGAGATGGATCACTGGAGGCCAATATTTAATATGTAAAGCAATAATTTGTAGAGAAACCACAATAAGTGTTTTACAGAGATTTCATAAAATGTTTAAGAAGCTAAAAATAGGCACACCATGTAAGAGAATTAAGAGTCTATAATGAGAATTAGCAGGAAAAATCATTACATGTTCAAAGTAGCGTGCTGATGATTGTGATTTACAGCAGCAATAGAAAAAATGAGGCTGCCAAGCCATCCTATATATGTGAATGTGTAGAACCAAATCATGTTGCTTCGGCAAATGATGTTGGACAGCACGGTTCAGCTGAAATAATCATTTGGACATTAGATTGTTCTGGGTAATGGTCTGCCTGGAGGTGGTGGTGATAGTGTTAATGATAATGGTGGTGGTGGGGGTGGTAACGGTGGTGGTGATGATAATGGTGATGTAGGTAGTGGTGGTTGTGGTGATGATAATGATGGCGGCGGTGGTGGTGGTGATGGTGATGATGATGGTGACGTAGGTGGTGGTGGTAATGTTGATGATGATTATGATGATGGTGGTGGTGATGGTTGTGGTGATGATAATGATGGTGGTGGTGATAGTGTTGATGATGGCGGTGGTGGTGGTGATGGTTGTGGTTATGGTGATGATGATGGTGGTGGTGATGATGATGGTGACGTAGGTGGTGGTGGTAATGTTGATGATGATTATGATGGTGGTGGTGATGATGTAGGTGATGATTATGGTGGTGGTGATGATGATGGTAATGTTGATGATGATTATGATGGTGGTGGTGGTGGTGGTGGTGATGGTTGTGGTTATGGTGATGATGATGGTGGTGGTGATGATGATGGTGACGTAGGTGGTGGTGGTAATGTTGATGATGATTATGATGGTGGTGGTGATGATGTAGGTGATGATTATGGTGGTGGTGATGATGATGGTAATGTTGATGATGATTATGATGGTGGTGGTGGTGATGGTTGTGGTGACGTAGGTGGTGGTGGTAATGATGGTGGTGGTGGTGGTGATGGTGATGATGATGATGGTGACGTAGGTGGTGGTGGTAATGTTGATGATTATGATGGTGGTGGTGATGATGTAGGTGATGATTATGGTGGTGGTGATGATGATGGTAATGTTGATGATGATTATGATGGTGGTGGTGGTGGTGATGGTTGTGGTGACGTAGGTGGTGGTGGTAATGATGGTGGTGGTGGTGGTGATGGTGATGATGATGGTGACGTAGGTGGTGGTGGTAATGATGGTGGTGGTGGTGGTGATGGTGATGATGATGGTGACGTAGGTGGTGGTGGTAATGTTGATGATTATGATGGTGGTGGTGGTGATGTAGGTGATGATTATGGTGGTGGTGATGATGATGGTAATGTTGATGATGATTATGATGGTGGTGGTGGTGGTGGTGATGGTTGTGGTGACGTAGGTGGTGGTGGTAATGATGGTGGTGGTGGTGGTGATGGTGATGATGATGGTGACGTAGGTGGTGGTGGTAATGTTGATGATGATTATGATGGTGGTGGTGATGATGTAGGTGATGATTATGGTGGTGGTGATGATGATGGTAATGTTGATGATGATTATGATGGTGGTGGTGGTGATGGTTGTGGTGACGTAGGTGGTGGTGGTAATGATGGTGGTGGTGGTGGTGATGGTGATGATGATGATGGTGACGTAGGTGGTGGTGGTAATGTTGATGATTATGATGGTGGTGGTGATGATGTAGGTGATGATTATGGTGGTGGTGATGATGATGGTAATGTTGATGATGATTATGATGGTGGTGGTGGTGGTGATGGTTGTGGTGACGTAGGTGGTGGTGGTAATGATGGTGGTGGTGGTGGTGATGGTGATGATGATGGTGACGTAGGTGGTGGTGGTAATGTTGATGATTATGATGGTGGTGGTGGTGATGTAGGTGATGATTATGGTGGTGGTGATGATGATGGTAATGTTGATGATGATTATGATGGTGGTGGTGGTGGTGGTGATGGTTGTGGTGACGTAGGTGGTGGTGGTAATGATGGTGGTGGTGGTGGTGATGGTGATGATGATGGTGACGTAGGTGGTGGTGGTAATGTTGATGATTATGGTGGTGGTGGTGATGGTTGTGGTGACGTAGGTGGTGGTGGTAATGATGGTGGTGGTGGTGGTGATGGTGATGATGATGGTGACGTAGGTGGTGGTGGTAATGTTGATGATTATGGTGGTGGTGATGATGATGGTGACGTAGGTGGCGGTGGTGATGGTTTTGGTGATGATAATGATGGTGGTGGTGGTGGTGATGATGATGATGGTGATGTAGGTGGTGGTGATGGTGGTGGCGGTGGTGATGGTTGTGGTGACGTAGGTGGTGGTGGTAATGATGGTGGTGGTGGTGGTGATGGTGATGATGATGGTGACGTAGGTGGTGGTGGTAATGTTGATGATTATGGTGGTGATGATGATGATGGTGACGTAGGTGGCGGTGGTGATGGTTGTGGTGATGATAATGATGGTGGTGGTGGTGGTGATGATGATGATGGTGATGTAGGTGGTGGTGATGGTGGTGGCGGTGGTGATGGTTGTGGTGATGATAATGATGGTGGTGGTGGTGGTGATAGTGTTGATGATAATGGTGGTGGTGGTGATTGGTGATAGTGTTAATGATAATGGTGTTGGTGGGGGTGGTAACGGTGGTGGTGATGATGATGGTGATGTAGGTGGTGGTGATGGTGGTGGTGGTGATAGTGTTGATGATAATGGTGGTGGTGGTGATGGTTGTGGTGATGATAATGATGGTGGTGGTGATTGGTGATAGTGTTAATGATAATGGTGTTGGTGGGGGTGGTAACGGTGGTGGTGATGATGATGGTGATGTAGGTGGTGGTGATGGTGGTGGTGGTGATAGTGTTGATGATAATGGTGGTGGTGGTGATGGTTGTGGTGATGATAATGATGGTGGTGGTGATTGGTGATAGTGTTAATGATAATGGTGTTGGTGGGGGTGGTAACGGTGGTGGTGATGATGATGGTGATGTAGGTGGTGGTGATGGTGGTGGTGGTGATAGTGTTGATGATAATGGTGGTGGTGGTGATGGTTGTGGTGATGATAATGATGAAGTAGGTGGCGGTGGTGATGGTTGTGGTGATGATGATGGTGGTGGTGGTGGTGATAGTGTTGATGATAATGGTGGTGGTGGTGATGGTTGTGGTTATGGTGATGAAGATGGTGATGTAGGTGGTGGTGATGGTGGTGGTGGTGATAGTGTTGATGATAATGGTGGTGGTGGTGATGGTTGTGGTGATGATAATGATGACGTAGGTGGCGGTGGTGATGGTTGTGGTGATGATGATGGTGGTGGTGGTGGTGATAGTGTTGATGATAATGGTGGTGGTGGTGATGGTTGTGGTTATGGTGATGAAGATGGTGATGTAGGTGGTGGTGATGGTGGTGGTGACGTAGGTGGTGGTGATGGTGGTGGTGGTGATAGTGTTGATGATAATGGTGGTGGTGGTGATGATGGTGACGTAGGTGGTGGTGGTGGTGATAGTGTTGATGATAATGGTGGTGGTGGTGATGGTTGTGGTGATGATAATGGTGACGTGGGTGGCGGTGGTTGTGGTTGTGGTGATGATAATGATGGTGGTGGTGATAGTGTTGATGATGGCGGTGGTGGTGGTGATGGTTGTGGTTATGGTGATGATGATGGTGACGTAGGTGGTGGTGATAGTGTTGATGATGGCGGTGGTTGTGGTGATGAAAATGGTTACGTAGGTGGCGGTGGTTGTGGTTGTGGTGATGATAATGATGGTGGTGGTGGTGGTGATAGTGTTGATGATGGTGACGTAGGTGGTGGTGGTAATGTTGATGATGATTATGATGATGGTGGTGGTGATGGTTGTGGTGATGATAATGATGGTGGTGGTGATAGTGTTGATGATGGTGACGTAGGTGGTGGTGGTAATGTTGATGATGATTATGATGATGGTGGTGGTGATGGTTGTGGTGATGATAATGATGGTGGTGGTGATAGTGTTGATGGCGGTGGTGGTGGTGATGGTTGTGGTTATGGTGATGATGATGGTGACGTAGGTGGTGGTGGTAATGTTGATGATGATTATGATGATGGTGGTGGTGATGGTTGTGGTGATGATAATGATGGTGGTGGTGATAGTGTTGATGATGGCGGTGGTGGTGGTGATGGTTGTGGTTATGGTGATGATGATGGTGACGTAGGTGGTGGTGGTAATGTTGATGATGATTATGGTGGTGGTGATGATGATGATGGTAATGTTGATGATGATTATGATGGTGGTGGTGGTGATGGTTGTGGTGATGATAATGATGGTGGTGGTGGTGGTGATGGTGATGATGATGGTGACGTAGGTGGTGGTGGTAATGTTGATGATTATGATGGTGGTGGTGATGTAGGTGATGATTATGGTGGTGGTGATGATGATGGTAATGTTGATGATGATTATGGTGGTGGTGGTGGTGGTGGTGGTGATGATAATGATGGTGGTGGTGGTAATGATGGTGATGATGATGGAGACGTAGGTGGTGGTGGTAATGTTGATGATGATTATGATGGTGGTGGTGATGATGTAGGTGATGATTATGGTGGTGGTGATGATGATGGTAATGTTGATGATGATTATGATGGTGGTGGTGGTGGTGGTGATGGTTGTGGTGATGATAATGGTGATGTAGGTGGCGGTGGTTGTGGTTGTGGTGATGTTGGTGGTGATGATTATGATGGTGGTGATTATGGTGATGATGGTGATGTAGGTGGTGGTGATGTTGGTGATGATTATGATTATCGTGATGATTATGATTATGGTGATGATGTAGGTGATGGTTATGCTTATGGTGATGATGTAGGTGATGATTATTATGGTGGTGATGATGGTGATGTAGGTGGTGGTGATGTTGGTGGTGGTGGTAATTTTGATGACGATTATGGTGATGGTGATGATAGTGCTGGTGGTGGTGATTATGGTGATGATGTAGGTGGTGATGATGATGGTGCTGATGATGCTGGTGATTATGGTGGTGATGATGATGATGATGGTGGTAGTGATGGTGGTGATGGTGATAATGGTGATGATGATGGTGGTTGTGGTGATGATGGTGCTGATGGTGATGATGGTGGTGGTGATAATGGTGATGATGATGGTGGTTGTGGTGATGATGGTGCTGATGATGCTGGTGATTATGGTGATGATGATGATGATGATGGTGGTGGTGATGGTGATAATGGTGATGATGATGGTGGTTGTGGTGATGATGGTGCTGATGGTGATGGTGGTGATGGTGCTGGTGATTATGGTGATGGTGGTGATGGTGATAATGGTGATGATGATGGTAATGTTGATGATGATTATGATGGTGGTGGTGGTGGTGATGGTTGTAGTGATGATAATGATGGTGGTGGTGGTGGTGATGGTGATGATGATGGTGACGTAGGTGGTGGTGGTAATGTTGATGATGATTATGATGGTGGTGGTGATGATGTAGGTGATGATTATGGTGGTGGTGATGATGATGGTAATGTTGATGATGATTATGATGGTGGTGGTGGTGGTGGTGATGGTTGTGGTGATGATAATGGTGACGTAGGTGGCGGTGGTTGTGGTTGTGGTGATGTTGGTGGTGATGATTATGATGGTGGTGATTATGGTGATGATGGTGATGTAGGTGGTGGTGATGTTGGTGATGATTATGATTATGGTGATGATGTAGGTGATGGTTATGCTTATGGTGATGATGTAGGTGATGATTATTATGGTGGTGATGATGGTGATGTAGGTGGTGATGATGTTGGTGGTGGTGGTAATGTTGATGACGATTATGGTGATGGTGATGATAGTGCTGGTGGTGGTGATTATGGTGATGATGTAGGTGGTGGTGATGATGGTGCTGATGATGCTGGTGATTATGGTGGTGGTGATGATGATGATGGTGGTAGTGATGGTGGTGATGGTGATAATGGTGATGATGATGGTGGTTGTGGTGATGATGGTGCTGATGGTGATGATGGTGGTGGTGATAATGGTGATGATGATGGTGGTTGTGGTGATGATGGTGCTGATGATGCTGGTGATTATGGTGATGATGATGATGATGATGGTGGTGGTGATGGTGATAATGGTGATGATGATGGTGGTTGTGGTGATGATGGTGCTGATGGTGATGGTGGTGATGGTGCTGGTGATTATGGTGATGGTGGTGATGGTGATAATGGTGATGATGATGGTGGTTGTGGTGATGATGGTGGTGATGGTGATGGTGCTGGTGATTATGATGGTGCTGGTGATTATGGTGATTATGGTGATGGTGATGGTGATGATGGTGCTGATGGTGATGGTGGTGATGGTGCTGGTGATTATGGTGATTATGGTGATGGTGCTGGTGATTATGGTGATGATGATGATGGTGGTTGTGGTGATGATGGTGGTAGTGATGGTGGTGATGGTGATAATGGTGATGATGATGGTGGTTGTGGTGATGGTGGTGATGGTGCTGGTGATTATGGTGATGATGATGGTGGTTGTGGTGATGATGGTGCTGGTGGTGATGGTTCTGGTGATTATGATGGTGCTGGTGATTATGGTGATGATGGTGATGGTGCTGGTGATAATGGTGATGATGATGGTGGTTGTGGTGATGATGGTGCTGATGGTGATGGTGGTAATGGTGCTGGTGATTATGGTGATTATGGTGATGATGGTGATAGTGATAATGGTGATGATGATGGTGGTTGTGGTGATGATGGTGCTGATGGTGATGATGGTGGTAGTGATGGTGGTGATGGTGATAATGGTGATGATGATGGTGGTTGTGGTGATGATGGTGATGGTGGTGATGGTGCTGGTGATAATGGTGATTATGGTGATGGTGATAATGGTGATGATGATGGTGGTTGTGGTGATGATGGTGCTGATGGTGATGATGGTGGTAGTGATGGTGGTGATGGTGGTAGTGATGGTGGTGATGGTGATGATGATGGTGATTATGGTGATGATGGTGATGGTGATAATGGTGATGATGATGGTGGTTGTGGTGATGGTGGTGATGGTGGTGATGGTGATAATGGTGATGATGATGGTGGTTGTGGTGATGATGGTGCTGATGGTGCTGGTAATTATGATGGTGCTGGTGATTATGGTGATTCTGGTGATGGTGGTGATGGTGATAATGGTGATGATGATGATGGTGATGGTGGTGATGGTGCTGGTGATTGTGGTGATTATGGTGATGGTGGTGATGGTGATGGTGATGGTGGTGATGGTGATGGTGGTGATGGTGCTGGTGATTGTGGTGATTATGGTGATGGTGGTGATGGTGATGATGGTGATGTTGCTGATGGTGCTGGTAATTATGATGGTGCTGGTGATTATGGTGATTCTGGTGATGGTGGTGATGGTGATGGTGATAATGGTGATGATGATGATGGTGATGGTGGTGATGGTGCTGGTGATAATGGTGATTATGGTGATGGTGATAATGGTGATGATGATGGTGGTTGTGGTGATGATGGTGCTGATGGTGATGATGGTGGTAGTGATGGTGATGATGGTGGTAGTGATGGTGGTGATGGTGATGATGATGGTGATTATGGTGATGATGGTGATGGTGATAATGGTGATGATGATGGTGGTTGTGGTGATGGTGGTGATGGTGATAATGGTGATGATGATGGTGGTTGTGGTGATGATGGTGCTGATGGTGCTGGTAATTATGATGGTGCTGGTGATTATGGTGATTCTGGTGATGGTGGTGATGGTGATAATGGTGATGATGATGATGGTGATGGTGGTGATGGTGCTGGTGATTGTGGTGATTATGGTGATGGTGGTGATGGTGATGGTGATGATGGTGATGGTGGTGGTGGTGATGGTGGTGATGGTGCTGGTGATTGTGGTGATTATGGTGATGGTGGTGATGGTGATGATGGTGATGGTGCTGATGGTGCTGGTAATTATGATGGTGCTGGTGATTATGGTGATTCTGGTGATGGTGGTGATGGTGATGGTGATAATGGTGATGATGATGATGGTGATGGTGGTGATGGTGCTGGTGATTGTGGTGATTATGGTGATGGTGGTGATGGTGATGATGGTGATGGTGGTGATGGTGATGGTGATAATGGTGATGATGATGATGGTGATGGTGGTGATGGTGCTGGTGATTGTGGTGATTATGGTGATGGTGGTGATGGTGATGATGGTGATGGTGGTGATGGTGCTGGTGATTGTGGTGATTATGGTGATTATGGTGATGGTGGTGATGGTGATGGTGATAATGGTGATGATGATGATGGTGATGGTGGTGATGGTGCTGGTGATTGTGGTGATGGTGGTGATGGTGCTGGTGATTATGGTGCTGATGGTGATGGTGGTGATGGTGATGATGGTGGTGATGGTGATAATGGTGATGATGATGGTGGTTGTGGTGATGATGGTGATGGTGGTGATGGTGCTGGTGATTATGATGATGATGGTGGTAGTGATGGTGGTGATGGTGACAGATATCGGTATTTCTCGCCTACTTTCTCGTTTACATATTCTCTTGTCTTCAGGTTTTACGTCTTCATCTGTTCGGTGTGTAATGGTGGACCAGAGTACCTCAGCCGGCTGCCTCTCAGCTGGTGAGTTGTTGCTTATGTCCGAGTCACCGCGATGGCCACTAGATGAGTGTGTTGCTGAAACTGGAATGTTATTAAATATGAACTCGTGATTCTCTAAACCCAACTGTCCTGTAACGGGAGCTTCCTGGTTCCAGTAAATTCTCCGTTTAGGTAGATGGTTTCTGGCTGTTTTGGAAGCAGCTTCTTAACTAAACTCCTGAAACGTTTCAGGAAAGACGTGGTTCATCTCAGCCTCTACAACCTGAGTGTCCTTCACAAGAAGAAGTACTTTGACTCTGATATGGAACTGATGGCTTACATCAATGAGAACTGGGAGCTGCTGCAGCTGGGGGAGGTAAGGACAGCCGATGCACGTGCACCGTCTCTCTGCTCGTGAGCACCAACCACTGGACGGGTCATTCAGGAAGTGGTCTCCACAGCAAACTCGGTCCTTTCTTAGGTTATTGAGCCAGAACTCACCAACAGTCTGACTGCTAACTAGTCATTAATGAGGCGATAGTCAATCTTCAAGCATGGCCAGGCTTTTAACTTCTTCAGTTTTAAGGCTGTTCTTTGACTTGTTTAACATTTTATCTGAGGAGCTTTTAGACTTCAGGCTCGTGTGAATTCTGTTTTAGTTTCATTTCAGAGTTTCTCCCCAATTCCACTTTTCTCTAGGAAACCAATTCATATATAAAAAAAGGAGAACAATCTAGAATCAAATAGATTTTTATTAGGCCCTATATCAGAGGCAGAGGAGTCAAGCGCCCGCCTCGCAATCAGACAGTTGCCGGTTCAAGCCCCACTCAGTCATGTCAGTCCTTGGGCAAGAACTTATTAAGTGTGTTGTGTGTGTGGTCTACAGCTCTCCAACACTTTGAGATGTGAGCGGTTTGAAAATGTCCTTGAGGCCTTAAACAACAACAGCTGCACGTAAGTTTGGCTGTTCGGTCCTGATGTTGGTCAGACTCCGTCATCCCCGAGCCGTCACCCTTCTGTCTCTTCTAGGTTCATGTCGGGCAAGGAGGTGAAGAAAAAGAAGCATTTGTTTGGGCTGAGGATTCGTTTCCCTCCTGCTCCCAGCAGCTGTGATGAACCGACCTACAAAGTGATGGAAAAAGCTTCACATGAGATCACAATCAAGGGATGCAAGTCCAGCAGAACGCTGCAGAGCAGGAAGTAAGATGCCACTCCGTTCCTCCGGTCGGCACGAGACACCGGCCGCTTTTTCATTCCACTTCCTTGATCTTTCTTTAAAGTTTGAACAAGGCAGACATGTTTGAGAAAGGATCAGATGAATAATGCAGCTGAAATGTTGTTGATGCTGTAGAAGTCCTGGTGCTTTCACCAATGGAACAGAGAAGAAAAGCAAGAAGAAGAAGAAAAAAAAGAAAAAGAGGACGCAAGAGGCACGTTCTCCAGAGATTCTGGCTAAACCGCAGCGGCCCCTGGTGTGTACGTGTGTGTGTGTGTGTGTGTGTGTGTGTGTGTGTGTGTGTGTGTGTGTGTGTGTGTGTGTGTGTGTGTGTGTGTGTGTGTGTGACTGTAAGGAAATGCTGATTTGTTTGTTTTTTAAACGTTGCTTTGACAGGAAACAAGAAAAGCTCTCCCACTGGAGTCGCAGGCGTTGGATCGTTTAACTTCTGTCACGTAAGTGAGCAGCAGCTGTCTCGGCGGTAGTCATGAAGCTGAGGGGGAATTCTGTTGGCATCAACACACACATGCAGAAACTGAATGGGAGCTGCAGACTGCAGGTCTGGGGTTAAAATCCCAATGCCATGAGGCTGTAGGGGAAGAGCAGAGCTTTTCTGTAACGCCTCTAGAGTCAACCACAAGGTGCTCCACGAGAAGAGAAAAGGTAAGATTACAGAAATGGGAGCTAAAAGGAAAAGGAAAACAGCACGGGAACAATATGTGGCAGTTTGCCAATTCAGGTGATTTTATTTTCTTCTCTTACCTGCTTCCATACGTCATTTCCTCTGTGGCGAGCGCGTCTTTAACAAAGGGAGCGTGACCCGATCAGGTGTGTCTGATTGCCCCGCTGACGGTGAGAGGGCGAGACAGACCAGCGAAAAAGGAGAAACAAGGAATGTAGAAAAAATATCGAGGATATTTGTGAAAAACCGGGGGAGAGACAGGAACGCCGTTCCACAGCGGAGGACGGGATCGCCGTTTCGGTGGGACGCGCAGATGTTTGGCCCGGGTTCCACTTCTGAGTCGGACCGCGTTGCTTACGTTTTCCTGCGAGAACCACGAGACCCGTTGGGAAAAAGTCGGGTTCCGCGAGTAAGAACAGTATTGAGTTTGACTGTGAGAGTGCCGCCGAGCACAGAGCGGGTACATGGGTGGCTTCCCCATCGCTGACACGAATGAATGGTTAGTGAGGAGGACCCATAAGCTGCTACGTTGTGTTGTTGGTGTGTGATGTGTGTGTGTGTGTGTGTGTGTGTGTGTGCGTGTGTGATGTGTGTTGTTGGGTGTGTGATGCGTGTTGTTGGTGTGTGATGCGTGTTGTTGGGTGTGTGATGCGTGTTGTTGGTGTGTGATGTGTGTTGTGGGTGTGTGATGTGTGTTGTTGGGTGTGTGATGTGTGTTGTTGGTGTGTGATGCGTGTTGTTGGGTGTGTGATGTGTGTTGTTGGGTGTGTGTTGTGGGGGTGTGTGGTGTGTGTTGTGGGGGTGTGTGATGTGTGTTGTGGGTGTGTGATGTGTGTTGTTGGGTGTGTGTTGTGGGGGTGTGTGATGTGTGTTGTTGGGTGTGTGATGCGTGTTGTTGGTGTGTGATGTGTGTTGTTGGGTGTGTGATGCATGTTGTTGGGTGTGTGATGTGTGTTGTTGGGTGTGTGTTGTGGGGGTGTGTGATGTGTGTTGTGGGTGTGTGTGATGTGTGTTGTTGGGTGTGTGATATGTGTTGTTGGTGTGTGATGCGTGTTGTTGGTGTGTGATGTGTGTTGCTGTGTGTGATATGTGTGTTGTTGGTGTGTGATGTGTGTTGTTGGTGTGTGATGCGTGTTGTTGGTGTGTGATGCGTGTTGTTGTTGTGTGATGTGTGTTGTTGGGTGTGTGTGATGTGTGTTGTTGGGTGTGTGATGTGTGTTGTTGGTGTGTGATGCGTGTTGTTGTTGTATGATGCGTGTTGTTGTTGTGTGATGTGTGTTGTTGGGTGTGTGTTGTGGGGGTGTGTGATGTGTGTTGTTGGGTGTGTGTGATGCGTGTTGTTGGGTGTGTGTGATGCGTGTTGTTGGGTGTGTGTGATGTGTGTTGTTGGTGTGTGTGATGTGTGTTGTTGGGTGTGTGTGATGCGTGTTGTTGGTGTGTGATGCGTGTTGTTGGTGTGTGATGCGTGTTGTTGGTGTGTGATGCGTGTTGTTGGTGTGTGATGCGTGTTGTTGGGTGTGTGATGTGTGTTGTTGGGTGTGTGTTGTGGGGGTGTGTGATGCTTGTTGTGGGTGTGTGTGATGCGTGTTGTTGGGTGTGTGATGCGTGTTGTTGGGTGTGTGATGCGTGTTGTTGGGTGTGTGATGTGTGTTGTTGGGTGTGTGTTGTGGGGGTGTGTGATGTGTGTTGTGGGGGTGTGTGATGTGTGTTGTGGGTGTGTGTGATGTGTGTTGTTGGGTGTGTGTTGTGGGGGTGTGTGATGTGTGTTGTGGGGGTGTGTGATGTGTGTTGTGGGTGTGTGTGATGCGTGTTGTTGGGTGTGTGATGCGTGTTGTTGGTGTGTGATGTGTGTTGTTGGGTGTGTGATGCGTGTTGTTGGGTGTGTGATGTGTGTTGTTGGGTGTGTGTTGTGGGGGTGTGTGATGTGTGTTGTGGGGGTGTGTGATGTGTGTTGTGGGTGTGTGTGATGTGTGTTGTTGGGTGTGTGTTGTGGGGGTGTGTGATGTGTGTTGTGGGTGTGTGTGATGTGTGTTGTTGGGTGTGTGTGATGCATGTTGTTGGGTGTGTGTGATGCGTGTTGTTGGGTGTGTGTGATGCGTGGTGTTGGGTGTGTGTGATGCGTGGTGTTGGGTGTGTGATGTGTGGTGTTGGGTGTGTGTGATGTGTGTTGTTGGGTGTGTGTGATGTGTGTTGTTGGTGTGTGATGCGTGTTGTTGGGTGTGTGATGTGTGGTGTTGGGTGTGTGATGTGTGTTGTTGGGTGTGTGATGCGTGTTGTTGGTGTGTGATGCGTGTTGTTGGTGTGTGATGCGTGTTGTTGGGTGTGTGATGCATGTTGTTGGGTGTGTGATGTGTGTTGTTGGTGTGTGATGCGTGTTGTTGGGTGTGTGATGTGTGTTGTTGGTGTGTGATGTGTGTTGTGGGTGTGTGATGTGTGTTGTTGGGTGTGTGATGCGTGTTGTTGGTGTGTGATGCGTGTTGTTGGGTGTGTGATGTGTGTTGTTGGGTGTGTGTTGTGGGGGTGTGTGATGCTTGTTGTGGGTGTGTGTGATGCGTGTTGTTGGGTGTGTGATGCGTGTTGTTGGGTGTGTGATGCGTGTTGTTGGGTGTGTGATGTGTGTTGTTGGGTGTGTGTTGTGGGGGTGTGTGATGTGTGTTGTGGGGGTGTGTGATGTGTGTTGTGGGTGTGTGTGATGTGTGTTGTTGGGTGTGTGTTGTGGGGGTGTGTGATGTGTGTTGTGGGGGTGTGTGATGTGTGTTGTGGGTGTGTGTGATGCGTGTTGTTGGGTGTGTGATGCGTGTTGTTGGTGTGTGATGTGTGTTGTTGGGTGTGTGATGCGTGTTGTTGGGTGTGTGATGTGTGTTGTTGGGTGTGTGATATGTGTTGTTGGTGTGTGATGCGTGTTGTGGGTGTGTGTGATGTGTGTTGTTGGGTGTGTGTGATGTGTGTTGTTGGGTGTGTGATATGTGTTGTTGGTGTGTGATGCGTGTTGTGGGTGTGTGTGATGTGTGTTGTTGGTGTGTGATATCTGTTGTTGGTGTGTGATGTGTGTTGTTGGTGTGTGATGTGTGTTGTTGGGTGTGTGATATGTGTTGTTGGTGTGTGATGTGTGTTGTTGGTGTGTGATGTGTGTTGTTGGTGTGTGATGTGTGTTGTTGGTGTGTGATGCGTGTTGTTGTTGTGTGATGTGTGTTGTTGGGTGTGTGTGATGTGTGTTGTTGGGTGTGTGATGTGTGTTGTTGGTGTGTGATGCGTGTTGTTGGTGTGTGATGTGTGTTGTTGGTGTGTGATGTGTGTTGTTGGTGTGTGATTTGTGTTGTGGGTGTGTGTGATGTGTGTTGTGGGTGTGTGTGATGTGTGTTGTGGGTGTGTGTGATGCGTGTTGTGGGTGTGTGTGATGCGTGTTGTTGGGTGTGTGATGCGTGTTGTTGGTGTGTGATGTGTGTTGTTGGTGTGTGATGCGTGTTGTTGGTGTGTGATGAGTGTTGTGGGTGTGTGATGTGTGTTGTTGGGTGTGTGTGATGTGTGTTGTTGGGTGTGTGATGTGTGTTGTTGGTGTGTGATGTGTGTTGTTGGTGTGTGATGTGTGTTGTTGGGTGTGTGATGTGTGTTGTTGGTGAGTGATGTGAGTTGTTGGTGTGTGATGCGTGTTGTTGGTGTGTGATGTGTGTTGTTGGTGTGTGATGCGTGTTGTTGGTGTGTGATGTGTGTTGTTGGTGTGTGATGTGTGTTGTTGGTGTGTGATGTGTGTTGTGGGGGTGTGTGATGCGTGTTGTGGGTGTGTGTGATGGGTGTTGTGGGTGTGTGTGATGCGTGTTGTTGGTGTGTGATGCGTGTTGTTGGTGTGTGATGCGTGTTGTTGGTGTGTGATGTGTGTTGTTGGGTGTGTGTGATGTGTGTTGTTGGGTGTGTGTGATGTGTGTTGTTGGGTGTGTGATGTGTGTTGTTGGTGTGTGATGTGTGTTGTTGGGTGTGTGATGTGTGTTGTTGGGTGTGTGATGTGTGTTGTTGGTGTGTGATGTGTGTTGTTGGGTGTGTGTGATGTGTGTTGTTGGGTGAGTGTGATGTGTGTTGTTGGGTGTGTGTGATGTGTGTTGTTGGGTGTGTGTGATGTGTGTTGTTGGGTGTGTGTGATGTGTGTTGTTGGTGTGTGATGCGTGTTGTTGGTGTGTGATGCGTGTTGTTGGTGTGTGATGCGTGTTGTTGGTGTGTGATGCGTGTTGTTGGTGTGTAATGTGTGTTGTTGGGTGTGTGATGCGTGTTGTTGGGTATGTGATGCGTGTTGTTGGGTGTGTGGTGTGTGTTGTTGGTGTGTGATGTGTGTTGTCGTTGTGTGATGCGTGTTGTTGGGTGTGTGATGCATGTTGTTGGGTGTGTGATGCGTGTTGTTGGTGTGTGATGCGTGTTGTTGGTGTGTGATGCTTGTTGTTGTTGTGTGATGTGTGTTGTTGGGTGTGTGTTGTGGGGGTGTGTGATGTGTGTTGTTGGGTGTGTGTGATGCGTGTTGTTGGGTGTGTGTGATGTGTGTTGTTGGTGTGTGTGATGTGTGTTGTTGGGTGTGTGTGATGTGTGTTGTTGGTGTGTGTGATGTGTGTTGTGGGTGTGTGTGATGTGTGTTGTTGGGTGTGTGTGATGCGTGTTGTTGGGTGTGTGTGATGCGTGTTGTGGGTGTGTGTGATGCGTGTTGTTGGGTGTGTGATGCGTGTTGTTGGTGTGTGATGCGTGTTGTTGGTGTGTGATGCGTGTTGTTGGTGTGTGATGCGTGTTGTTGGGTGTGTGATGCGTGTTGTTGGGTGTGTGATGCGTGTTGTTGGTGTGTGATGCGTGTTGTTGGGTGTGTGATGTGTGTTGTTTGTGTGTGATGTGTGTTGTTGGGTGTGTGATGCGTGTTGTTGGTGTGTGATGCGTGTTGTTGGGTGTGTGATGTGTGTTGTTGGGTGTGTGTTGTGGGGGTGTGTGATGCGTGTTGTGGGTGTGTGTGATGCGTGTTGTTGGGTGTGTGATGCGTGTTGTTGGGTGTGTGATGCGTGTTGTTGGGTGTGTGATGTGTGTTGTTGGGTGTGTGTTGTGGGGGTGTGTGATGTGTGTTGTGGGGGTGTGTGATGTGTGTTGTGGGTGTGTGTGATGTGTGTTGTTGGGTGTGTGTTGTGGGGGTGTGTGATGTGTGTTGTGGGTGTGTGTGATGTGTGTTGTGGGTGTGTGTGATGCGTGTTGTTGGGTGTGTGATGCGTGTTGTTGGTGTGTGATGTGTGTTGTTGGGTGTGTGTGATGCGTGTTGTTGGGTGTGTGTGATGCGTGTTGTTGGGTGTGTGTGATGCGTGTTGTTGGGTGTGTGTGATGTGTGTTGTTGGGTGTGTGTGATGCGTGGTGTTGGGTGTGTGATGTGTGGTGTTGGGTGTGTGATGTGTGTTGTTGGGTGTGTGTGATGTGTGTTGTTGGTGTGTGATGCGTGTTGTTGGGTGTGTGATGTGTGGTGTTGGGTGTGTGATGTGTGTTGTTGGGTGTGTGATGCGTGTTGTTGGTGTGTGATGCGTGTTGTTGGTGTGTGATGCGTGTTGTTGGGTGTGTAATGCATGTTGTTGGGTGTGTGATGTGTGTTGTTGGTGTGTGATGCGTGTTGTTGGGTGTGTGATGTGTGTTGTTGGTGTGTGATGTGTGTTGTGGGTGTGTGATGTGTGTTGTTGGGTGTGTGATGCGTGTTGTTGGTGTGTGATGCGTGTTGTTGGGTGTGTGATGTGTGTTGTTGGGTGTGTGTTGTGGGGGTGTGTGATGCTTGTTGTGGGTGTGTGTGATGCGTGTTGTTGGGTGTGTGATGCGTGTTGTTGGGTGTGTGATGCGTGTTGTTGGGTGTGTGATGTGTGTTGTTGGGTGTGTGTTGTGGGGGTGTGTGATGTGTGTTGTGGGGGTGTGTGATGTGTGTTGTGGGTGTGTGTGATGTGTGTTGTTGGGTGTGTGTTGTGGGGGTGTGTGATGTGTGTTGTGGGGGTGTGTGATGTGTGTTGTGGGTGTGTGTGATGCGTGTTGTTGGGTGTGTGATGCGTGTTGTTGGTGTGTGATGTGTGTTGTTGGGTGTGTGATGCGTGTTGTTGGGTGTGTGATGTGTGTTGTTGGGTGTGTGATATGTGTTGTTGGTGTGTGATGCGTGTTGTGGGTGTGTGTGATGTGTGTTGTTGGGTGTGTGTGATGTGTGTTGTTGGGTGTGTGATATGTGTTGTTGGTGTGTGATGCGTGTTGTGGGTGTGTGTGATGTGTGTTGTTGGGTGTGTGATATGTGTTGTTGGTGTGTGATATCTGTTGTTGGTGTGTGATGTGTGTTGTTGGTGTGTGATGTGTGTTGTTGGGTGTGTGATATGTGTTGTTGGTGTGTGATGTGTGTTGTTGGTGTGTGATGTGTGTTGTTGGTGTGTGATGTGTGTTGTTGGTGTGTGATGCGTGTTGTTGTTGTGTGATGTGTGTTGTTGGGTGTGTGTGATGTGTGTTGTTGGGTGTGTGATGTGTGTTGTTGGTGTGTGATGCGTGTTGTTGGTGTGTGATGTGTGTTGTTGGTGTGTGATGTGTGTTGTTGGTGTGTGATTTGTGTTGTGGGTGTGTGTGATGTGTGTTGTGGGTGTGTGTGATGTGTGTTGTGGGTGTGTGTGATGCGTGTTGTGGGTGTGTGTGATGCGTGTTGTTGGGTGTGTGATGCGTGTTGTTGGTGTGTGATGTGTGTTGTTGGTGTGTGATGCGTGTTGTTGTTGTGTGATGAGTGTTGTTGGTGTGTGATGTGTGTTGTTGGGTGTGTGTGATGTGTGTTGTTGGGTGTGTGATGTGTGTTGTTGGTGTGTGATGTGTGTTGTTGGTGTGTGATGTGTGTTGTTGGGTGTGTGATGTGTGTTGTTGGTGAGTGATGTGTGTTGTTGGTGTGTGATGCGTGTTGTTGGTGTGTGATGTGTGTTGTTGGTGTGTGATGCGTGTTGTTGGTGTGTGATGTGTGTTGTTGGTGTGTGATGTGTGTTGTTGGTGTGTGATGTGTGTTGTGGGGGTGTGTGATGCGTGTTGTGGGTGTGTGTGATGGGTGTTGTGGGTGTGTGTGATGCGTGTTGTTGGTGTGTGATGCGTGTTGTTGGTGTGTGATGCGTGTTGTTGGTGTGTGATGCGTGTTGTTGGTGTGTGATGCGTGTTGTTGGTGTGTGATGTGTGTTGTTGGGTGTGTGTGATGTGTGTTGTTGGGTGTGTGATGTGTGTTGTTGGTGTGTGATGTGTGTTGTTGGGTGTGTGATGTGTGTTGTTGGGTGTGTGATGTGTGTTGTTGGTGTGTGATGTGTGTTGTTGGGTGTGTGTGATGTGTGTTGTTGGGTGAGTGTGATGTGTGTTGTTGGGTGTGTGTGATGTGTGTTGTTGGGTGTGTGTGATGTGTGTTGTTGGGTGTGTGTGATGTGTGTTGTTGGTGTGTGATGCGTGTTGTTGGTGTGTGATGCGTGTTGTTGGTGTGTGATGCGTGTTGTTGGTGTGTGATGCGTGTTGTTGGTGTGTAATGTGTGTTGTTGGGTGTGTGATGCGTGTTGTTGGGTATGTGATGCGTGTTGTTGGGTGTGTGGTGTGTGTTGTTGGTGTGTGATGTGTGTTGTCGTTGTGTGATGCGTGTTGTTGGGTGTGTGATGCATGTTGTTGGGTGTGTGATGCGTGTTGTTGGTGTGTGATGCGTGTTGTTGGTGTGTGATGCTTGTTGTTGTTGTGTGATGTGTGTTGTTGGGTGTGTGTTGTGGGGGTGTGTGATGTGTGTTGTTGGGTGTGTGTGATGCGTGTTGTTGGGTGTGTGTGATGTGTGTTGTTGGTGTGTGTGATGTGTGTTGTTGGGTGTGTGTGATGTGTGTTGTTGGTGTGTGTGATGTGTGTTGTGGGTGTGTGTGATGTGTGTTGTTGGGTGTGTGTGATGCGTGTTGTTGGGTGTGTGTGATGCGTGTTGTGGGTGTGTGTGATGCGTGTTGTTGGGTGTGTGATGCGTGTTGTTGGTGTGTGATGTGTGTTGTTGGTGTGTGATGCGTGTTGTTGGTGTGTGATGCGTGTTGTTGGTGTGTGATGTGTGTTGTTGGGTGTGTGTGATGTGTGTTGTTGGGTGTGTGATGTGTGTTGTTGGGTGTGATGTGTGTTGTTGGTGTGTGATGTGTGTTGTCGGGTGTGTGATGTGTGTTGTTGGTGTGTGATGTGTGTTGTTGGTGTGTGATGCGTGTTGTTGGTGTGTGATGCGTGTTGTTGGTGTGTGATGCGTGTTGTTGGTGTGTGATGTGTGTTGTTGGTGTGTGATGTGTGTTGTTGGTGTGTGATGTGTGTTGTGGGGGTGTGTGATGTGTGTTGTGGGTGTGTGTGATGGGTGTTGTGGGTGTGTGTGATGCGTGTTGTTGGTGTGTGATGCGTGTTGTTGGTGTGTGATGTGTGTTGTTGGGTGTGTGTGATGTGTGTTGTTGGGTGTGTGTGATGTGTGTTGTTGGGTGTGTGATGTGTGTTGTTGGTGTGTGATGTGTGTTGTTGGGTGTGTGATGTGTGTTGTTGGTGTGTGATGTGTGTTGTTGGTGTGTGATGTGTGTTGTTGGGTGTGTGTGATGTGTGTTGTTGGGTGAGTGTGATGTGTGTTGTTGGGTGTGTGTGATGTGTGTTGTTGGGTGTGTGTGATGTGTGTTGTTGGGTGTGTGTGATGTGTGTTGTTGGTGTGTGATGCGTGTTGTTGGTGTGTGATGCGTGTTGTTGGTGTGTGATGCGTGTTGTTGGTGTGTGATGCGTGTTGTTGGTGTGTGATGTGTGTTGTTGGGTGTGTGATGCGTGTTGTTGGGTATGTGATGCGTGTTGTTGGGTGTGTGGTGTGTGTTGTTGGTGTGTGATGTGTGTTGTCGTTGTGTGATGCGTGTTGTTGGGTGTGTGATGCGTGTTGTTGGGTGTGTGATGCGTGTTGTTGGTGTGTGATGCGTGTTGTTGGTGTGTGATGCGTGTTGTTGTTGTGTGATGTGTGTTGTTGGGTGTGTGTGATGTGTGTTGTTGGGTGTGTGATGTGTGTTGTTGGTGTGTGATGCGTGTTGTTGTTGTGTGATGCGTGTTGTTGTTGTGTGATGTGTGTTGTTGGGTGTGTGTTGTGGGGGTGTGTGATGTGTGTTGTTGGGTGTGTGTGATGCGTGTTGTTGGGTGTGTGTGATGTGTGTTGTTGGTGTGTGTGATGTGTGTTGTTGGGTGTGTGTGATGTGTGTTGTTGGTGTGTGTGATGTGTGTTGTGGGTGTGTGTGATGTGTGTTGTTGGGTGTGTGTGATGCGTGTTGTTGGGTGTGTGTGATGCGTGTTGTTGGGTGTGTGTGATGCATGTTGTTGGGTGTGTGTGATGTGTGTTGTTGGGTGTGTGTGATGCGTGGTGTTGGGTGTGTGATGTGTGGTGTTGGGTGTGTGATGTGTGGTGTTGGGTGTGTGATGCGTGTTGTTGGTGTGTGATGCGTGTTGTTGGGTGTGTGATGTGTGGTGTTGGGTGTGTGATGTGTGTTGTTGGGTGTGTGATGCGTGTTGTTGGGTGTGTGATTCATGTTGTTGGTGTGTGATGCGTGTTGTTGGTGTGTGATGCGTGTTGTTGGGTGTGTGATGCGTGTTGTTGGGTGTGTGATGTGTGTTGTTGGTGTGTGATGCGTGTTGTTGGGTGTGTGATGTGTGTTGTTGGTGTGTGATGTGTGTTGTGGGTGTGTGATGTGTGTTGTTGGGTGTGTGATGCGTGTAGGGCTGCAACTAACGATTATTTTCATAATCGATTAATCTGTCGATTATTTTTTCGATTAATCGATTAATCGGTTTGTTATTGTTTAGCTATTTAACCTATACAAGTGATGGATGCATTTCAGTTAAGAAAAAAAAAACATAAGAGAATTGTGCAGTTGACTGCAATCTATTTTATTGCACATGAACACAGTCAGCAGTATAAAATGAGCTAAACAGTGCAAAATATCAGTCCAGAATAATTTTTTAGCATTAGCTGGAAGCCTGCTCCTTCCACCATGGATAGTGGCCTCATGTCTTTTACCAGCATGTTTAGAATAGAGTTTGTAAGTGGTATGAATTGCTGGGGGGTGAGTGTCTCTTTCCCCATGTAGTTGTCCATCGTTGCTTGTTTTTTTTCTGCATAAGAAACACAAATAGACTGAAATAAGTACACATATAAAATAAAGCAGCACACACACTACAACACTAAATCAATATTATATTATTTGAATTAATTAACAATATACAGTGATCATTTATTTTGAGGGTTACGTTCTACAAAATAGCCCGCAACAGGAGATATTCAGAAAAAAAGTAAAACATTTTTACTATTAAAAAGCTCTAAGTAAGAAGCTCATGAGGTTTTTACTTTGAGTCGGGAGTGTTTAAATTAGCTAGAAAAATGTGAAAAATGATTATTTTGTGTAATACTGTTTAAGAAACATGATAAAAATGTGTTGTGAGGCGTTTTACAGCGTTAGATAGTAATACAGCCTTTTAATAGTAAAAAAATGACTTTTTCTGAATTTCTCCTGTATTTAAAAATTGAAAGCGTACAACTATGCCGCGTTATATTCACCTGGACACAGCTCGTCTGTATATTTTTCACCGCGGAGTTGTCCTTTTTTGAATGAGGAACATAGTTATGGGTTTGTGCCGTTTTTCTCTTAACTAGAACATTCTTATAAACAGACGTGCTAAATTTGGCAAGCGTATGATTCACAACAAGGAGGAGATTCACGATTGCATCTAGTCAATCAGAAGTAGAACACCGTAGACTGACGCGGCAAAAAAACATGTTTAACATACACTATAACGAACTCAGCTAAAACACTAAGTCCAGCTTGTTTATTTTCTGTTACTTACCGGGCTGGCTCTTCCAAATGACGGCTCACTTGACCGCGGTGCTCTTCCTCAGCCCCCACGTTTTCGTCTCAAATGTTCACTTAGGGACGTCGTGCTTCCGTGCCATGCTAGATGGTTTTTGCATATTTTGCCTTTTCAATGCATCTAGTGAAGTGCTCCCATACTCGTGAGGTTTTTGTCCGGGGTTTCTCTAAAATTTTGTCGCTTCTATTTTTCTTCCGTATTTCCTCTTGTTCCGCCATCTCTCACAGCAAGATGAGCGTCAGTAACGTGATACGTCATGAAAACCGAGGGCACTCATTGGCTCATTTCTTCTTCTACGGCTCCACTGGTAGATCAGTGGCTCATTACTGCCACACACTGGCGGCAAATTTAACAGCTTGTAACCGATGTCAGATTGTGGTAAAAATAGACTTTATGCGGTAAAATATGATTATTAAACAACTAATCGATGACTAAAAAAGTTGTTAACTATTTTAATAATCGATTATAATCGATTAAATCGATTAGTTGTTTCAGCTCTAGATGCGTGTTGTTGGTGTGTGATGCGTGTTGTTGGGTGTGTGATGTGTGTTGTTGGGTGTGTGTTGTGGGGGGGTGTGATGCGTGTTGTGGGTGTGTGTGATGCGTGTTATTGGGTGTGTGATGCGTGTTGTTGGGTGTGTGATGCGTGTTGTTGGGTGTGTGATGTGTGTTGTTGGGTGTGTGTTGTGGGGGTGTGTGATGTGTGTTGTGGGGGTGTGTGATGTGTGTTGTGGGGGTGTGTGATGTGTGTTGTTGGGTGTATGTTGTGGGGGTGTGTGATGTGTGTTGTGGGTGTGTGTGATGCGTGTTGTTGGGTGTGTGATGCGTGTTGTTGGTGTGTGATGTGTGTTGTTGGGTGTGTGATGTGTGTTGTTGGGTGTGTGATGCGTGTTGTTGGGTGTGTGATGTGTGTTGTTGGGTGTGTGTTGTGGGGGTGTGTGATGTGTGTTGTGGGTGTGTGTGATGTGTGTTGTTGGGTGTGTGATATGTGTTGTTGGTGTGTGATGCGTGTTGTGGGTGTGTGTGATGTGTGTTGTTGGGTGTGTGATGTGTGTTGTTGGTGTGTGATATGTGTTGTTGGTGTGTGATGTGTGTTGTTGGTGTGTGATGTGTGTTGTTGGTGTGTGATGTGTGTTGTTGGGTGTGTGATATGTGTTGTTGGTGTGTGATGTGTGTTGTTGGTGTGTGATGTGTGTTGTTGGTGTGTGATGCGTGTTTTTGTTGTGTGATGTGTGTTGTTGGGTGTGTGTGATGTGTGTTGTTGGTGTGTGATGTGTGTTGTTGGTGTGTGATGTGTGTTGTTGGTGTGTGATGCGTGTTGTTGGTGTGTGATGTGTGTTGTTGGTGTGTGATGTGTGTTGTTGGTGTGTGATGTGTGTTGTTGGTGTGTGATGTGTGTTGTTGGTGTGTGATGTGTGTTGTGGGGGTGTGTGATTTGTGTTGTGGGTGTGTGTGATGTGTGTTGTGGGTGTGTGTGATGCGTGTTGTTGGTGTGTGATGTGTGTTGTTGGTGTGTGATGTGTGTTGTTGGTGTGTGATGCGTGTTGTTGGTGTGTGATGCGTGTTGTTGGTGTGTGATGTGTGTTGTTGGGTGTGTGTGATGTGTGTTGTTGGGTGTGTGTGATGTGTGTTGTTGGTGTGTGATGTGTGTTGTTGGTGTGTGATGTGTGTTGTTGGTGTGTGATGTGTGTTGTTGGGTGTGTGATGTGTGTTGTTGGTGTGTGATGTGTGTTGTTGGTGTGTGATGTGTGTTGTTGGTGTGTGATGTGTGTTGTTGGTGTGTGATGTGTGTTGTTGGTGTGTGATGTGTGTTGTTGGTGTGTGATGTGTGTTGTTGGTGTGTGATGTGTGTTGTTGGGTGTGTGATGTGTGTTGTTGGTGTGTGATGCGTGTTGTTGGTGTGTGATGCGTGTTGTTGGTGTGTGATGTGTGTTGTGGGGGTGTGATGTGTGTTGTGGGGGTGTGTGATGTGTGTTGTGGGTGTGTGTGATGGGTGTTGTGGGTGTGTGTGATGCGTGTTGTTGGTGTGTGATGCAAGTTGTTGGTGTGTGATGCGTGTTGTTGGGTGTGTGTGATGTGTGTTGTTGGGTGTGTGTGATGTGTGTTGTTGGGTGTGTGATGTGTGTTGTTTGTGTGTGATGTGTGTTGTTGGTGTGTGATGTGTGTTGTTGGTGTGTGATGTGTGTTGTTGGGTGTGTGATGTGTGTTGTTGGTGTGTGATATGTGTTGTTGGTGTGTGATGTGTGTTGTTGGTGTGTGATGTGTGTTGTTGGTGTGTGATGTGTGTTGTTGGGTGTGTGTGATGTGTGTTGTTGGGTGTGTGTGATGTGTGTTGTTGGGTGTGTGTGATGTGTGTTGTTGGTGTGTGATGTGTGTTGTTGGTGTGTGATGCGTGTTGTTGGTGTGTGATGCGTGTTGTTGGTGTGTGATGCGTGTTGTTGGTGTGTGATGTGTGTTGTTGGGTGTGTGATGCGTGTTGTTGGGTGTGTGGTGCGTGTTGTTGGGTGTGTGGTGTGTGTTGTTGGTGTGTGATGTGTGTTGTCGTTGTGTGATGCGTGTTGTTGGGTGTGTGATGCGTGTTGTTGGGTGTGTGATGCGTGTTGTTGGTGTGTGATGCGTGTTGTTGGTGTGTGATGCGTGTTGTTGGTGTGTGATGCGTGTTATTGTTGTGTGATGTGTGTTGTTGGGTGTGTGTGATGGGTGTTGTTGGGTGTGTGATGCGTGTTGTTGGTGTGTGATGCGTGTTGTTGTTGTGTGATGTGTGTTGTTGGGTGTGTGTTGTGGGGGTGTGTGATGTGTGTTGTTGGGTGTGTGTGATGCGTGTTGTTGGGTGTGTGTGATGTGTGTTGTTGGTGTGTGTGATGTGTGTTGTTGGGTGTGTGTGATGTGTGTTGTTGGTGTGTGTGATGTGTGTTGTGGGTGTGTGTGATGTGTGTTGTTGGGTGTGTGTGATGCATGTTGTTGGGTGTGTGTGATGTAGGGTTGTCACGGTATGAAAATTTAACCTCACGGTTATTGTGACCAAAATTATCACGGTTTTCGGTATTATCGCGGTATTTTTTAAACGGTGTTGCATATGTTCAGAAAGCATTGATAGTCCTGTTCTACACAAACTGAAATAGTTCTGAAAAGGTTTAACAGTGTTTATTAAACCTAAAATAACACAAAGCCTTAGCAAAAGTGCAACTTTTCACAAGTAAAGGAACAAATAGCTTATTTTTCTGGAACTTGTTACAGTAGTCAGTGCAGGTTTAAATTATAAAAATCCAAACATTCAAAACATAAACAATATGTAAACAAATCAAAGAAACACCACTTGTTTTCTCATATACTTGTTTTCTTCATTATCAAAATGAAAATCTAAAACTCCAGTCCACACTTGACTTGAGCACTGTACAAGTCAACCTTAAAAAATATGTATTTAAAATAAATAGCCACTTTAAACAAATGACTAAAATAACTACTACACTATGTAATCAAATCCAAATGTTCAAGTATAAATAGCATTGAATAAGTAAACAAATCCATGACAAGGAACTAATTGTATATTTCTCTTCATCATCAACAAATAAGATGCTTCATCCAGCAACAGGGTGTCCGTGACACGGTTTAAATGCTGGCAGAGGACGCTGCGGCTGCAGGATATAGTGACTCGTTGCATTCTCCCTCAACCAAAAGTCCTCACGTCATGCATTTCAGCTAAAATGCTAATGTTATCTTACCTTGCACTGGCTGTGGAGACGTGGGTGATCGTCACGCAGATGTGCCATGAGATTTGAAGTGTTGCTGCCTTCTGCAGACACTTGTTTCCTGCACGTTCTGCAAACGGGATAGCCGTCTTCTATTAACTGTCCCTCAGCATTTTTCAGAAATCCCAAATATGCCCACACTTCCGATTTAGTCTTCTTTGAGGGCTGATGGATGTCTTGGGCGCTGCCGTCGCCTCCTTCGGCCATTATTTCAGCTTCAAAGTTTTGGTGCCGTTGCAAACTAAAAAGTGCGTGTGCGCGGGAACTTCAGCTGAAGCGACGGTGGCTGGTAAGGGTCACCGCGCCGAAACCGCGGCCACGGTAAACCCACCGAGATAATATAGTTTTTTAAAAACTGGACGGTTATTTTTATTGTCAACTTTTTTACCGGGGTTTACCGCTATACCGGTTACCGTGACAACCCTAGTGTGATGTGTGTTGTTGGTTGTGTGTGATGCGTGGTGTTGGGTGTGTGATGCGTGTTGTTGGTGTGTGATGCGTGTTGTTGGTGTGTGATGCGTGTTGTTGGGTGTGATGTGTGGTGTTGGGTGTGTGATGCGTGTTGTTGGGTGTGTGATGCGTGTTGTTGGGTGTGTGATGCGTGTTGTTGGTGTGTGATGCGTGTTGTTGGGTGTGTGATGCGTGTTGTTGGGTGTGTGATGCGTGTTGTTGGTGTGTGATGCGTGTTGTTGGGTGTGTGATGCGTGTTGTTGGTGTGTGATGCGTGTTGTTGGGTGTGTGATGTGTGTTGTGGGTGTGTGATGTGTGTTGTGGGTGTGTGATGTGTGTTGTTGGGTGTGTGATGTGTGTTGTTGGTGTGCGATGCGTGTTGTTGGGTGTGTGATGTGTGTTGTTGGGTGTGTGTTGTGGGGGTGTGTGATGCGTGTTGTGGGTGTGTGTGATGCGTGTTGTTGGGTGTGTGATGCGTGTTGTTGGGTGTGTGATGCGTGTTGTTGGGTGTGTGATGTGTGTTGTTGGGTGTGTGTTGTGGGGGTGTTTGATGTGTGTTGTGGGTGTGTGTGATGTGTGTTGTTGGGTGTGTGTTGTGGGGGTGTGTGATGTGTGTTGTGGGTGTGTGTGATGTGTGTTGTTGGTGTGTGTGATGCGTGTTGTTGGGTGTGTGATGCGTGTTGTTGGTGTGTGATGTGTGTTGGGTGTGTGATGTGTGTTGTTGGGTGTGTGATGCGTGTTGTTGGGTGTGTGATGTGTGTTGTTGGGTGTGTGTTGTGGGGGTGTGTGATGTGTGTTGTGGGTGTGTGTGATGTGTGTTGTTGGGTGTGTGATATGTGTTGTTGGTGTGTGATGCGTGTTGTTGGTGTGTGATGTGTGTTGTGGGTGTGTGTGATGTGTGTTGTTGGGTGTGTGATATGTGTTGTTGGTGTGTGATGTGTGTTGTTGGTGTGTGATGTGTGTTGTTGGGTGTGTGATATGTGTTGTTGGTGTGTGATGTGTGTTGTATGTGTGTGATGCGTGTTGTTGGTGTGTGATGCGTGTTGTTGGGTGTGTGATGTGTGTTGTGGGTGTGTGATGTGTGTTGTGGGTGTGTGATGTGTGTTGTTGGGTGTGTGATGTGTGTTGTTGGTGTGTGATGCGTGTTGTTGGGTGTGTGATGTGTGTTGTTGGGTGTGTGTTGTGGGGGTGTGTGATGCGTGTTGTGGGTGTGTGTGATGCGTGTTGTTGGGTGTGTGATGCGTGTTGTTGGGTGTGTGATGCGTGTTGTTGGGTGTGTGATGTGTGTTGTTGGGTGTGTGTTGTGGGGGTGTTTGATGTGTGTTGTGGGTGTGTGTGATGTGTGTTGTTGGGTGTGTGTTGTGGGGGTGTGTGATGTGTGTTGTGGGTGTGTGTGATGTGTGTTGTGGGTGTGTGTGATGCGTGTTGTTGGGTGTGTGATGCGTGTTGTTGGTGTGTGATGCGTGTTGGGTGTGTGATGCGTGTTGTTGGGTGTGTGATGTGTGTTGTTGGGTGTGTGTTGTGGGGGTGTGTGATGTGTGTTGTGGGTGTGTGTGATGTGTGTTGTTGGGTGTGTGATGCGTGTTGTTGGGTGTGTGATGTGTGTTGTTGGGTGTGTGTTGTGGGGGTGTGTGATGTGTGTTGTGGGTGTGTGTGATGTGTGTTGTTGGGTGTGTGATATGTGTTGTTGGTGTGTGATGCGTGTTGTTGGTGTGTGATGTGTGTTGTGGGTGTGTGTGATGTGTGTTGTTGGGTGTGTGATATGTGTTGTTGGTGTGTGATGTGTGTTGGTGTGTGATGTGTGTTGTTGGGTGTGTGATATGTGTTGTTGGTGTGTGATGTGTGTTGTATGTGTGTGATGCGTGTTGTTGTTGTGTGATGTGTGTTGTTGGGTGTGTGTGATGTGTGTTGTTGGGTGTGTGTTGTGTGTTGTTGGTGTGTGATGTGTGTTGTTGGTGTGTGATGCGTGTTGTTGGTGTGTTATGTGTGTTGTTGGTGTGTGATGCGTGTTGTTGGTGTGTGATGTGTGTTGTTGGTGTGTGATGTGTGTTGTGGGGGTGTGTGATGTGTGTTGTGGGGGTGTGTGATGTGTGTTGTGGGGGTGTGTGATGCGTGTTGTTGGGTGTGTGATGCGTGTTGTTGGTGTGTGATGTGTGTTGTTGGTGTGTGATGCGTGTTGTTGGTGTGTGATGTGTGTTGTTGGGTGTGTGTGATGTGTGTTGTTGGGTGTGTGATGTGTGTTGTTGGTGTGTGATGTGTGTTGTTGGTGTGTGATGTGTGTTGTTGGGTGTGTGATGTGTGTTGTTGGTGTGTGATGTGTGTTGTTGGTGTGTGATGCGTGTTGTTGGTGTGTGATGCGTGTTGTTGTTGTGTGATGTGTGTTGTTGGTGTGTGATGCGTGTTGTTGGTGTGTGATGTGTGTTGTTGGTGTGTGATGTGTGTTGTTGGTGTGTGATGTGTGTTGTTGGTGTGTGATGTGTGTTGTGGGGGTGTGTGATGTGTGTTGTTGGTGTGTGATGTGTGTTGTTGGTGTGTGATGTGTGTTGTTGGTGTGTGATGTCTGTTGTTGGGTGTGTGTGATGTGTGTTGTGGGTGTGTGATGTGTGTTGTTGGTGTGTGATGTGTGTTGTTGGTGTGTGATGTGTGTTGTTGGTGTGTGATGTGTGTTGTTGGTGTGTGATGTGTGTTGTTGGTGTGTGATGTGTGTTGTTGGTGTGTGTGATGGGTGTTGTTGGGTGTGTGTGATGGGTGTTGTGGGTGTGTGTGATGCGTGTTGTTGGGTGTGTGATGTGTGTTGTTGGTGTGTGATGCGTGTTGTTGGTGTCTGATGCGTGTTGTTGGTGTGTGATGTGTGTTGTTGGGTGTGTGATGTGTGTTGTTGGTGTGTGATGTGTGTTGTGTGATGTGTGTTGTTGGTGTGTGATGTGTGTTGTTGGTGTGTGATGTGTGTTGTTGGTGTGTGATGTGTGTTGTTGGGTGTGTGTGATGTGTGTTGTTGGTGTGTGATGTGTGTTGTTGAGTGTGTGTGATGTGTGTTGTTGGGTGTGTGTGATGTGTGTTGTTGGTGTGTGATGCGTGTTGTTGGTGTGTGATGCGTGTTGTTGGTGTGTGATGCGTGTTGTTGGTGTGTGATGCGTGTTGTTGGGTGTGTGATGCGTGTTGTTGGGTGTGTGATGCGTGTTGTTGGGTGTGTGGTGTGTGTTGTTGGTGTGTGATGTGTGTTGTCGTTGTGTGATGCGTGTTGTTGGGTGTGTGATGCGTGTTGTTGGGTGTGTGGTGTGTGTTGTTGGTGTGTGATGTGTGTTGTCGTTGTGTGATGCGTGTTGTTGGGTGTGTGATGCGTGTTGTTAGGTGTGTGATGCGTGTTGTTGGTGTGTGATGCGTGTTGTTGGTGTGTGATGCGTGTTGTTGGGTGTGTGATGCGTGTTGTTGGGTGTGTGATGCGTGTTGTTGGTGTGTGATGCGTGTTGTTGGGTGTGTGATGTGTGTTGTGGGTGTGTGTGATGCGTGTTGTTGGGTGTGTGATGCGTGTTGTTGGTGTGTGATGTGTGTTCGGTGTGTGATGTGTGTTGTTGGGTGTGTGATGCGTGTTGTTGGGTGTGTGATGTGTGTTGTTGGGTGTGTGTTGTGGGGGTGTGTGATGTGTGTTGTGGGTGTGTGTGATGTGTGTTGTTGGGTGTGTGATATGTGTTGTTGGTGTGTGATGCGTGTTGTTGGTGTGTGATGTGTGTTGTGGGTGTGTGTGATGTGTGTTGTTGGGTGTGTGATATGTGTTGTTGGTGTGTGATGTGTGTTGTTGGTGTGTGATGTGTGTTGTTGGGTGTGTGATATGTGTTGTTGGTGTGTGATGTGTGTTGTATGTGTGTGATGCGTGTTGTTGTTGTGTGATGTGTGTTGTTGGGTGTGTGTGATGTGTGTTGTTGGGTGTGTGTTGTGTGTTGTTGGTGTGTGATGTGTGTTGTTGGTGTGTGATGCGTGTTGTTGGTGTGTTATGTGTGTTGTTGGTGTGTGATGCGTGTTGTTGGTGTGTGATGTGTGTTGTTGGTGTGTGATGTGTGTTGTGGGGGTGTGTGATGTGTGTTGTGGGGGTGTGTGATGTGTGTTGTGGGGGTGTGTGATGCGTGTTGTTGGGTGTGTGATGCGTGTTGTTGGTGTGTGATGTGTGTTGTTGGTGTGTGATGCGTGTTGTTGGTGTGTGATGTGTGTTGTTGGGTGTGTGTGATGTGTGTTGTTGGGTGTGTGATGTGTGTTGTTGGTGTGTGATGTGTGTTGTTGGTGTGTGATGTGTGTTGTTGGGTGTGTGATGTGTGTTGTTGGTGTGTGATGTGTGTTGTTGGTGTGTGATGCGTGTTGTTGGTTTGTGATGCGTGTTGTTGTTGTGTGATGTGTGTTGTTGGTGTGTGATGCGTGTTGTTGGTGTGTGATGTGTGTTGTTGGTGTGTGATGTGTGTTGTTGGTGTGTGATGTGTGTTGTTGGTGTGTGATGTGTGTTGTGGGGGTGTGTGATGTGTGTTGTTGGTGTGTGATGTGTGTTGTTGGTGTGTGATGTGTGTTGTTGGTGTGTGATGTCTGTTGTTGGGTGTGTGTGATGTGTGTTGTGGGTGTGTGATGTGTGTTGTTGGTGTGTGATGTGTGTTGTTGGTGTGTGATGTGTGTTGTTGGTGTGTGATGTGTGTTGTTGGTGTGTGATGTGTGTTGTTGGTGTGTGATGTGTGTTGTTGGTGTGTGTGATGGGTGTTGTTGGGTGTGTGTGATGGGTGTTGTGGGTGTGTGTGATGCGTGTTGTTGGGTGTGTGATGTGTGTTGTTGGTGTGTGATGCGTGTTGTTGGTGTCTGATGCGTGTTGTTGGTGTGTGATGTGTGTTGTTGGGTGTGTGATGTGTGTTGTTGGTGTGTGATGTGTGTTGTGTGATGTGTGTTGTTGGTGTGTGATGTGTGTTGTTGGTGTGTGATGTGTGTTGTTGGTGTGTGATGTGTGTTGTTGGGTGTGTGTGATGTGTGTTGTTGGTGTGTGATGTGTGTTGTTGAGTGTGTGTGATGTGTGTTGTTGGGTGTGTGTGATGTGTGTTGTTGGTGTGTGATGCGTGTTGTTGGTGTGTGATGCGTGTTGTTGGTGTGTGATGCGTGTTGTTGGTGTGTGATGCGTGTTGTTGGGTGTGTGATGCGTGTTGTTGGGTGTGTGATGCGTGTTGTTGGGTGTGTGGTGTGTGTTGTTGGTGTGTGATGTGTGTTGTCGTTGTGTGATGCGTGTTGTTGGGTGTGTGATGCGTGTTGTTGGGTGTGTGGTGTGTGTTGTTGGTGTGTGATGTGTGTTGTCGTTGTGTGATGCGTGTTGTTGGGTGTGTGATGCGTGTTGTTAGGTGTGTGATGCGTGTTGTTGGTGTGTGATGCGTGTTGTTGGTGTGTGATGCGTGTTGTTGGGTGTGTGATGCGTGTTGTTGGGTGTGTGATGCGTGTTGTTGGTGTGTGATGCGTGTTGTTGGGTGTGTGATGCGTGTTGTTGGGTGTGTGATGAGTGTTGTTGGGTGTGTGATGTGTGTTGTTGGGTGTTCGATGCGTGTTGTGGGTGTGTGATGCGTGTTGTTGGTGTGTGATGCGTGTTGTTGGTGTGTGATGCGTGTTGTTGGGTGTGTGATGCGTGTTGTTGGTGTGTGATGTGTGTTGTTGGTGTGTGATGTGTGCTGTTGGTGTGTGATGCGTGTTGTTGGTGTGTGATGTGTGTTGTTGGTGTGTGATGTGTGTTGTTGGTGTGTGATGCGTGTTGTTGGGTGTGTGATGTGTGTTGTTGGGTGTGTGTGATGTGTGTTGTTGGGTGTGTGTGATGTGTGTTGTTGGTGTGTGATGTGTGTTGTTGGTGTGTGATGTGTGTTGTTGGTGTGTGATGCGTGTTGTTGGGTGTGTGTGATGCGTGTTGTTGGGTGTGTGATGTGTGTTGTTGGGTGTGTGATGCGTGTTGTTGGTGTGTGATGCGTGTTGTTGGGTGTGTGATGCGTGTTGTTGGGTGTGTGATGAGTGTTGTTGGGTGTGTGATGTGTGTTGTTGGGTGTTCGATGCGTGTTGTGGGTGTGTGATGCGTGTTGTTGGTGTGTGATGCGTGTTGTTGGTGTGTGATGCGTGTTGTTGGGTGTGTGATGCGTGTTGTTGGTGTGTGATGTGTGTTGTTGGTGTGTGATGTGTGTTGTTGGTGTGTGATGTGTGTTGTTGGTGTGTGATGTGTGTTGTTGGTGTGTGATGCGTGTTGTTGGGTGTGTGATGAGTGTTGTTGGGTGTGTGATGTGTGTTGTTGGGTGTGTGTGATGTGTGTTGTTGGTGTGTGATGTGTGTTGTTGGTGTGTGATGTGTGTTGTTGGTGTGTGATGCGTGTTGTTGGGTGTGTGATGTGTGTTGTTGGTGTGTGATGTGTGTTGTTGGTGTGTGATGTGTGTTGTTGGTGTGTGATGTGTGTTGTTGGTGTGTGATGCGTGTTGTTGGTGTGTGATGCGTGTTGTTGGGTGTGTGATGAGTGTTGTTGGGTGTGTGATGTGTGTTGTTGGGTGTTCGATGCGTGTTGTGGGTGTGTGATGCGTGTTGTTGGTGTGTGATGCGTGTTGTTGGTGTGTGATGCGTGTTGTTGGTGTGTGATGCGTGTTGTTGGGTGTGTGATGAGTGTTGTTGGGTGTGTGATGTGTGTTGTTGGGTGTTCGATGCGTGTTGTGGGTGTGTGATGCGTGTTGTTGGTGTGTGATGCGTGTTGTTGGTGTGTGATGCGTGTTGTTGGGTGTGTGATGTGTGTTGTGAGTTGATGATCGGTAATTTCTGGTTGAAGTTCACCTTTGAAGAAGGATGTAGACTATTCTATGTTGCATCCTTTATAGGGATGTAGTTCACGTCGAGGTTGACCAATCACTGTAATGGATCGTATTTGAGAGAGAGACCTGGCTGGAACCCCAAATCCGTCACAAACACCTCTAGTGATGTACTCTACTCACACTCAAGGAGCTCTGCTCAGCAGCAGCTCAGGAGGTAGAGCGGCTTGTCCACTAATCGGAGGGTTCGATCCCCGCTCTCACCAGAGAATGCTGCCGTTGTGCCCTTGGGCAAGACACTTAACCCTCCTTGCCTGCTGGTGGTGGTCGGAGGGACTGGCGCCACCTGCGTTTGGCAGGCCTCGCCTCTGTCAGAGCGTCCTAGGGCAGCTGTGGCTACATCGTAGCTCATTGTCACCAGACTGTGTTGTAAAGCACCTTGGGGGGTTCTAGGATGCACCGTATCAAATATAGGCCGTTTCTACGGGAGCTGGTGTCTCTAACAGCCAGTTGGTGGCAGTAATGCACCATTAAAGGACCAAAAGAAGTGGCCGCTGGCGTATGACGTCTCACGGCAGCGGGCGAGCAGTTTTATCTCCATCTTGGTGAGTGATGTCACGTTTCCAGCCTGACGTAACAAACCAGCTCCATAAGCGAGCGAGCCAGCGGGGAGAGATGCACGTTTACCGGCTGGACGTGGGGTTTGTGACGATGCTGGTGACAAAGTTTGATCTAACTCCAGAAACGCGTGTGGAGCTGCATCACATTTAAAAACCCTTTTTCCAGGAGCTAGAACGTGAGTTTGGGCTGACCCAGTAGAAGATGTGTCCGTTGGTCACAACAGTCCAGAGCTAAGAGGGTAATGCTAACTCATTCACACACAGCTGCCCTGGGGCTCGCCTCCAGAGTGGTTCTGCAGCAGGAAATGCAATAAGAAACCAGGAAGAGAGACTTGGTTTATGTATGTTTAATGTTCCTGATGAAGACAGCCTGAGTCTTAGGGGTGCAGTGACATATAACCGTACTTGTAGGGGGAGTACCATATTTTCTGGACTATAAGTCACACTTGTTTTCATGGTCTGGCTGGTCCTGCGACTTATATACCAAATTATGTATACCGCGCTGCTGCGGGCCGGCTCCGGACCAGGAATGAGCTCCCCTGTCGCGCTGGGAGGGTTTCAAACACCGCCATCCTCTTCTGGAGACCGTGGCGCACCGCGTTGTTTATTCTGTTATTGTTACCGGTACTCGTCTTGCAACGTGAAACGCTTGGTCTCAGGTTTTGTACGAAAAATAATAAAATTTCCCCCCAAAATGCGACTTATATATGTTTTTTTCTTCTGCATTATACATTTTATGGCTGGTGCATTTTGTGACCTTTGGGTCACAAATGAGGCCATTCATGTCGCTACAGATTTATACTCCGGGGCGACTTGTACTCCGGAAAATACGGTACTCAAACGTAAAACACACATACGTGTGCGACGAAGCGACCGGCTGCTGAAAGAGGACAGCAGCTCCGACCCCCACACCTCCCAACAAACCGAACACGTGGAACACCTGAGCAGCCTGGCTCTGGCTTTGCTTCCTGTCCAGCTGCTCTGACTACTGTAAAACCCTGGTAGGTGTTTCTAGCTGCAACATTTCCTTTTAAACTCTCTTCTCCTCTGCTCCACCCCCCGACAGCACCAGGAGTGAACGTTCTCTTCTGTCGTTAACAACCTCGGATGTGGAGTCCATCGAAGCCCTCAGCACCTCAGAAACTACCTCAACAAACATTTCCAGGCCATCCAGGTGGGCATGCCATGAAAACATACACTTCTGCACACTCACGTGGCCCTGTGTGACGCTGGGATGATACTTTAGTCGGTCAGCTTAAGATTTGTGTCAGTCTGCTTCCTGCTGATCCAACAGCAGTGGGTCAGAGCTCCTCCCACATCCACACGTTTTCCCTCCTTACAACCAGGAAAGGTGTTGTAGTGGGAATCTTTAACATATTAAAGCTTCACCTCCTGGTGGACGAGCTGACACACGTCACATTTCAGTGTGTTTGCATCTGAGCCATTGTTTCTGCCACACATCTCCTAAGTGTGGCATGCACCAGAGATATTTGTCAGATGTTCACTGATGATGCATTTATGTTCATTTCATTTTAGAAGTTAGGATTATCCCTCAGAAATCTGACACCAAAGAGTTGTGCTTTTAAAGGTGTGGTTCACTGAAAAACCATTTAAAATCTGATTTCTGATTCTAACGGGTCACCCTGAGTGTTTCATGCAGGCTGACCATTCAATTCACTTCAAGTTTATTTATAAAGCGCCAAATCACGACAAGAGTCGTCTCAAGGACCTTCACATAATAAACATTCCAATTCAGGTCAGTTCATTAAGCCAATCAGAAATAATGTTTCCTATACAAGGAACCCAGCAAATTGCATTTCCTGACACTAGTCAGTGACTTTACAGCAATCTTCATACTACGCAAGCATGCAGCGACAGTGGAGAGGAAAACTCCCTTTTAACAGGAAGAAACCTCCAGAGAATCCTGGCTCAGTATAAGCAGCCATCCTCCACGACTCACTGGGGATCGAGAAGACAGAGCACGCACGCACGCACGCACACACACACACACACACACACACACACACACACACACCAAGCAATGTGTCTATGGCATTGTGATGTCTTAGTAAATATTCTATTTGGTGAGAGATAAACTTTATTGTATTTATCCTAGTGGATCTATAATTAAACGGGTAAACTAGTAGTAGCACATCCAACGTCAAAGAGAGTAAAAAGTTATTATCAGGAGAGGGAGAATGTTTAAGTGGTTAGCAGCAGTGTGCTAGTCGATGGCCCCCTCCATGAGGCCACCACAGCTCAGCAGAACATCACCGTAGCTTCTTCTGGGGAGAAAAACACTTAGAGAGAAAATAAAGTTAACAGCTGAAATAGCAGGAAATAATACAGTTAAAGAGCAGATTGTAGAAGAAAGCAGTAGAGTGTGAAAAGTGGTCAGTGTGTCCTCCAGCAGTCTAAGCCTATAGCAGCATAACTACAGAGATAACTCTGGATAATCCATCCTATTTAGATGGAGGCATGTTGGAGGCGGGGCAAAGGAGAGTCGTCTTTACCGACTGTACACTCCACCTCCCTCTACTCCCCCACTTGTCCAGATTTAGGCTAACATCAGATTTTAACCATAGACCCTATCAAATAAAAATGTTTTAAGCCTATTCTTAAAAGTAGACAAGGTGTCTGCCTCACGGACTAAAGTTGGGAGCTGGTTCCACAGGAGAGGAGCCTGATAACTAAAAGATCTGCCTCCCATCCTATTATTAGATTTTCTGGGAACCACCAGTAAACCTGCAGTCTGAGAGCGAAGTGCTCGGTTACATGAAGATAGTCTCCTACACCTATCTCCTGCAGTAGCTTCTGATAGAAAACAGACAGTGAAACTCTGGGATTAGAAAAGCCTGACAGATCTACGTCACACTGTCACTTAAAGGTATAGCGGCAGACCTTTTTCTTCCGGGTGGATCGTCTGAACTATTGGTCCGCATAACTCAATCATTCTGGTGAGCCATTCGTGCAAGGCCGTCCTTGCACGTGCTCGTTGCTGGGTAGTTTTCACCATGCGTAAAGGGAAGGTTGGGTTTGTCCCCGGTTTTCTGCTAACAGGTAAGCTAATGTTTGGCATGATATTTAAAGAAATTCATTTCAGATTACCGCTGGAAGTTAGCTGCAGTGCTGGCAGCTGCTTGTAAACGTCGTGCACGTGGATAACAGGGCGTTATCTCTCATGCACTTTTTCTTTCTAAACATGGAGAGGGCGGTTCTTCCTTAAAATTCAGAAACATCCTCCACCATACCCATAACATTCATGGACTCACCCATCTGGACTCACGACGGAAAAGGCTGTTGTTGGTTTAGCCTCCGGGAAACGGCAGAGAACATCTCTGCTAGTAGAAGCTAACTGTTAGCATTAGCAACTCCACCACACAGCAGAAATCATCCAGGCTTGTGTTATTTGTGGAGGTAAAACATCAACATTGCAGAGCAGATTGAGTCAGTGTTAGTCGTGTTGCTGTTAGCCAATCAGAGGAGAGACATCTGAATATCAGGAAATAGGACTACATATCCTGTCGTCTGAAACTCTGCTGTGATGTGGCTCACTTCTAAGCCCTGAAAATGGTGCACCGGTGCTTTGTTTCCCCAGAGTACGACTCAGAAGGCATTGGTTCCACTGCTGATTGAACAAGTGTTCCACACCTTTAAAAGTGTTTTTAAAGTCCTAAACTGTAATTTAACCTCATCGGGCCCCGTGTCCACCTCGGCTCCTCGCACATTTTCTTCTTAGCCCTTCTTGTTATTTACACACGCTTGATATGAACTTTAAATTAATTAGTTTTAGACAGTTTGACAACACTTTCATTGTATTTTGAGGTTATTTACATTTTTTAATTTAATTTCCATTAAAGCTGCTTTCCGGAGTTTTCTACTTTTAGAAATGATGAATGGATTTTCAGAAATCCGTAAAAGTGATCATCTCATCATGTACTGTGACATAATATAAGCATTTTTATTTATTTATTTTTGCTAAGCACGCCCCCTGCCCCGCAGAGCTCCGTTGCAATAGGAAACTGAGCGCCAACCAGAACTAACCAATAGCGTTAGACTACCGCTTACTTGCTTCACATGTAAGGAATACCTCGGCTGACGCAGAGTTGATGAACTTTTCACGGACAAGAAAGTCTCTAAAATATAAATATATGAGAACACAACAGGACATGAGAGTAATACTCGTAAAACTACGTGTTTTAGCTGTTTGTTGCTACAGAAGCACATTTATAACCAGAAACGTGAAGTCGCCATCTTAAAACAACAGAGGAACAGCAGTTTTGTGTGATACGCTTGTCAGCCACTAGATGGTGCCATAGGATAAGAGAAATACTCCAGAAAGAAGCTTTAATTAGAGTTGACTAATCTGCTAGATGTGTGTTTTCTTTTAAATCACACCAAGTACAAGTTTGGGTGTAAGGAGCTTAAAAAAGAGATTATTTAGATTTTACCAAAGACATTTTTAAGCAGAATCTCTGAAAAGGACCAACAGATTTATTCAGGGGTTCAAAACCTTTTGTGTGTGTGCGTGCATGTGTGTGTGCGTGCATGCGTGTGTGCGTGCATGCGTGTGTGTGTGTGTCTCACTGTATGTGTGTGTGCGTGCATGTGTGTGTGCGGTGTCTGTGTGTGTGCGTGTGTGTGTGTGTCTCACTGTGTGTGTGTGTGCGTCTGTGTGTGTGTGTGTGTGTGTGTGTGTGTGTGCGTGTCTGTGCGTGCGTGTGTGCGGTGTCTGTGCGTGTGTGTGTGTGTGTGTGTGTGTGTGTGTGTGTGTGCGGTGTCTGTGCGTGCGTGCATGCGTGTGTGTGTGTGTCTCACTGTATGTGTGTGTGCGTGCATGTGTGTGTGTCTCACTGTGTGTGTGTGTGTGCGGTGTCTGTGCGTGCGCGTGCGTGTGTGTGTGTGTGTGTGTGTGCGGTGTCTGTGCGTGCGTGCATGCGTGTGTGTGTGTGTCTCACTGTATGTGTGTGTGCGTGCATGTGTGTGTGTCTCACTGTGTGTGTGTGTGTACGGTGTATGTGTGTGTGCGTCTGTGTGTGTGTGTGTGTGTGTGTGTGTGTGTGTGTGCGTGCGTGTGTGCGGTGTCTGTGCGTGCGCGTGCGTGTGTGTGTGTGTGTGTGTGTGTGTGTGTGTGTGCGTGCGTGCGTGTGTGTGTGTGTGTGTGCGGTGTCTGTGCGTGTGCGTGCGTGTGTGTGTGTGTGCGGTGTCTGTGCGTGCGTGTGTGTGCGTGCGGCATCTGTGTGCGTGTGTGTCTCTCTGTGTGTGTGCCGTGTGTGCATGTGCGTGCGTGTGTGTGCGGTGTCTGCGTGCGTGTGTGTGTGCGGTGTGTGCGTGTGCATGTGTGTGTCTGTGCGTGCGTGTGCTGTGTCTGTGTGTGTGTGCATGTGTGTCTCTCTGTGTGTGCGTGTGTGTGTGCGGTGTGTGCGTGCGTGTGTGTGCGGTGTCTGTGTGTGTGCGTGCGTGTGTGTGTGCGGTGTGTGTGCGTGCGTGTGTGTGCGGTGTCTGTGTGCGTGCGTGCGTGTGTGTGTGTGTGTGTGTGCGGTGTATGTGTGTGTGTGTGCGTGCGTGTGTGTGCGGTGTGTGTGTGCGTGCGTGCGTGTGTGTGTGTGTGTGTGTGTCTCACTGTGTGTGTGCGGTGTATGTGTGTGTGTGTGTGTGCTGTGTGTCTCTCTGTGTGTGCGTGTGTGTGTGCATGCGTGTGTCTGTGTGTGTGTGTGCATGTGTGTCTCTCTGTGTGTGCGTGTGTGTGTGCATGCGTGTGTCTGTGTGTGTGTGTGCATGTGTGTCTCTCTGTGTGTGCGTGTGTGTGTGTGTCTCTCTGTGTGTGCATGTGTGTGTGCGTGCATGTGTGTGCGGTGTCTGTGTGTGTGCGTGCGTGTGTGTCTCACTGTGTGTGTGTGTGTGTGCGGTGTATGTGTGTGTGTGTGTGCGGTGTCTGTGTGTGCGTGCGTGTGTGTGTGCGTGTGCATGCGTGTGTGTGTGTGCGGTGTCTGTGCGTGCGTGTGTGTGTGTGTGCTGTGTCTGTGTGTGTGTGCATGTGTGTGTCTCTGTGTGTGTGTCTCTGTGTCTCTGTGTGTGTGTGTGTGATTTATACGTGTTAATCTTTCTCAGCCTATGATCGTTGCAACCCTGGCTGTGGCGACGCCTCTGCCCTCCAGCTGTAAGGTGATTGGCTGAGGTTGTCCACGGTCAGCAGCACAGACCTGGTTTAGAACAACCCTACTGGGCAGAACGACGAACAGCACATAAATACTTTATTGAGGTTTAGCTCTGATCAGACGCGGTAATTAAACGGGTGTAATGAGCCGGCCATAAGGTGCGGTCCTGTCCAGGAACAGCGTACACACCTGCTGCTCTGAGCTTTACAACCACCTTTTCCCTCTCCTCCAGCCTCTGCAGTTCCAGTAAGACACCAACCACAGTGTCCCGCACGCACCTGGCTTCTCCACCTTTAAAACGAAAACGCGGGCGGCCACGGCGGGTCCGCCATCCGGACATCCCCCCTTCCTCCAGCCACACAGACCCACCCCACTCGGTCACAGAGACGCTGACCCTCTCAGGGCTTCACCCCGCTGACATAGTTCACAGCATGGACCCCAGTAGCCAACTCTCCCACCTCAAGAACTCGATCAGCAGCTATTTCGGAGTGGCGGGACGTCTGGCCTGCGGGGAGAAGTACAAGGTCCTGGCCCGACGAGTGACGCTGGATGGGAAGGTGCAGTATTTGGTGGAGTGGGAGGGAGTCACTGCCTCGTAGAGCTGCAGGTGTCACCAGGACCGACGGCTGCTGCAGTAAAGCGTACTGGTTCAGTGTTAATCATGGATGGTCCTCTCGTGGCTCTGAAACGGGTGAGGAGCGGTCGTTGAAGCACACCTGAGTTCCAGTAAAACCCAGATAATGGATCTGTGAACTGCTGCTGGGGGTCTGACCGGGTGTTTGGTTTTTATCTTCTGTGATACTTTTTATTTTATTCCTGTTTTCACCAAATTCAGAGGAGAATCGTGTCTGTGGATTATTTATGGTTCCTTTAGCTCCCACGTGGAGACGTTCTGGTTCCTCCTGTCTGTTTAGGAGATCCATTCACCAACAACTCCAGCGGATGTGTCTTCTATCGCACCGGTTCTCCACATTTTCTCTTTACTGGTGTAGATTTCCGTTATGTTGCTCCTGTTATAAATCGTCTCGTTTGGCTGAAGTTCAGCCTCAGACGTTTGTTCGTTATCTAACCTGATTTAAAGACTCCTGATTTGCTGTTTAAGCTCATGGCAGCCTGAGGTGGAGCCACTCGCCCGATTACACGGTTAAACCGGATGAAACCATTTCCTGAAGGTCGTCCCGGGTCAGGCAGCTCCGGGTCAGGCTGTTGTGGGCGGTTACCTTCCTTTGATGTGTTGATGGAGACGTAGAAGCTGTTCACTGGGAACGCTCCGACGCTGAACAGAAACGTCGGGTTTGTCTCGTCGGAGACGCGACCAGCAGCTGGTTCTGACGGGGACGTGGCGGGGGTTTCTTCACCGGCTTCCAGAAGGCGCCTTCAGCCTAAGACAGTTCAGCTAAGCTCCTCTTTGGCTTTTCAAATGATTCTTAAACATTTTATACGTCGTTCTGTTGGCTGGTGTTGTTGTGAACTTGTTCTGTTAAACGATGAATAAAAGTTATTTTGAAGTTCTGTTTTTCACGGTGCCTCTTTTCAGACGACACAAGTCCTGCACTTGTACGAGTGCCTTTCAGAGTCGGGGTCTCACTCATTCATCCACTCACACGCTGGTGGTGATGAGCTACAGCTTAACCACAGCTGCCCTGGAGCGCACGGGCACCGCTGCAACAAACCATCACGAGAAGCCGCTGGTTTCCACCTGACCTTGAGGATTCTTCTTGGTTTGGGTCACGTCTCGAAGGTTTCTCTGGAGTTGGAGCAACAGAGCGGAGACATCCACAGTTTTCACTTTTATGGAAAAATCACCAGAAAAGGTGACGGAACATGTTTTATATTCTGTTTTCTTCTAAACAGCCACCCTTTCCGCTCTCATTACTGCTTTGCACTCTGCATTGTCTTGATGAGCTCCAAGAGGAAGTCCTTCGAGCTGGAAAACCATGTCAGATGACTACCTCTTGGTTAAGTACAAAACTACACGTGATCATTCATAGTTTTGATGCCTTCAGTGAGAATCTACCTATGTGAGTGGTCATGAAGATGAAGACAACACACTGAATGGGAAAGCGTGTTCAAACGGGCCGGTACTTATAAACATTGTGGTTCTTTTGTGAGTTTTTAATCTAAAAAATTTAACTAAATTATTCAAATCTTAACAGTCAAAAACATCTCACTGAGATTTGATTGAGTCTGAGATGAAAGGAAGTTGCTGGGTTCATGGATTGTGCCAAAAATATGAAACTGACTGTCTCTATGAAGCAAGGTGTAATATCCTTAATTCCCAACCCTGATAAAGATCTACATTATTTGAATAACTGGCGTCCTACAATGTTACTAAATTCAGACTATAAAATACTTGCATCACTATACGCAAATAGATTAAAATGTTGCTTAGAAGAAATGATCTCTGTAACACAGTCAGGCTTTATGAAAGGTCGACGCATCTCTAATAATATCAGGCTTGTTTTAGATATTTTAGATTATGGACGTTTGTTTGATTTTGTTTTTGGACTTCAAAGCTTTTGATACTGTGGAGCACTCATTTATTTTTGAGGCTTTACATTATTTTGGGTTCAAAGAAAACTTCAGGAACATAATAATCACTCTTTACACTAATATTAACAGCTGTGGATCCCTGGCACATGGTACCTCTCCTCACTTTGATGTGAAGCGTGGAATAAGACACGGGTGTCCTATTTCCCCTTTCTTATTCTTGATAGCTGCTGAACTTCTTAATCTTTACATTGTTAACTGTGAATGTAAAAGGTATTAAAATAGGTCAAGATGTTCTAACCATCAGTCAGCTGGCCGATGATACCTGCCTTTTTCTTCAGGTCTCTGTTTGCCAATGTATATACCGTAAATCCTCTAATACAGGCCCGGGCCTGTATTTAACTCAAGCTCATCAAGCTCCAGGCCTTTATTGGAAGGAGGGCCAGAATTAGAGGCAGGCCTCTATTTCTATTTGAGCAAAATGAACTAATGGTTCGCTGGAGTTTTTGACAATTAAAATTGCGCCCACATTTTCAAAGTTAAACACATTTCTTTTAACAACGGTAGTTTCTGCTTCAGCCCTCTCCCCCCTCCCCCTGCGCAGCGGCTGCAAACTCACTGATGCGCCTGCAGCCTCTCGGAGTTCCTGCTGCTCTAAACATTAAAATAATTATTTCATTTTCTGTTCCTCACTTCTGATTACCTTCAATGGTGTCTGTTTGTTGCAACCAGCAGGTACAAAAACTAACTTGTTTTTATTTGACTATTTTTCTGTCCTGTCTGTTTATTATCTTCCTGCATCTCCTCTCAATCCCAAAGAGAAACTGCTACCTGGGTTCATATATATTCACCTCATGAGTTACCTTTGAACTGCAGTTCTAAAAGATCTACCGACCGCAAAAACAGCGGAGTGCTCGCTGCTTGGTGGCCGCATCAGTGATCGGTGCGTCACCGGAGGACAAGGTGATGCGCCCCGCTCCACAGCAGCGAAACACATCAGGCGCAAATAAAAGACAGAAAACGTTAAAGGAAATGAGCCGACATGAACGATCGCGTGTCAGTACCGACGCTCTGGCACAGCGCGTTGCCCCCCCGAGCGCAGGAGCTCGTCATCTGCTGACAGCAGGCTGCTGTCTTTTCCGAGGGCTGCATCTTGCCGGTCATTATCACGAGACAGCGACTAGTCGATGACAGGCATAACAAGCCACTATAGTGAAGTCGACTAGTTCATACAACCCCTGCCACTGCTCCCCAGAGTGTTCTGCAGCATAATCAGCACGTTCTCTTTGAACTTGATATCAAATTTTCGCCTCCTCTTCGTCTCCGCACGGTTAAAGTTACCCTCGCGGTCTATCACTGGCAAATCAAAAGTGAGACGATGACACAACCGCCCCCGTACTTGCTTGTTACCACATTCCACCCGGCCACAATAAGAGACCGGACATTATTCATCTCCGCCGACTCCGACACCGGCCAAAAATGTGAGACCCACCCGTTAATTGAATACCGGCCTGTATTAGAGGATTTACGGTACATATCTAATGCATCACACCCTGTACATCGATGTTGTTTTGTCAATATGTTATGTCTTGTCTGTTGCATATGTGTTAATAAAGATTGTTTAAAAAAAATTTAAAAGTGGTTGAGCAAGGAGCCGGCCTTGCTAGTCCGGCGAGGACCCGTACCTGCCCACGGATTCGAACACACTCGGGTGACTCCATGCCATGTTTCCTTCTACGGGAGCCCATGAGGAATAAACACATTTACTTATTTTTACCAAATGATTACAAACCTTTCACTATTATAAATGTTGTTTTACACATTTACCTCTTCATTCATCGCCAGTGATGAAAGGGAGTCTGATAACATCGTCATTTTGCTGAAGTTTGCATTCCTCGGACATTTTTGACCCTAATGGCCATCCGTTGACAACATAAAAATACTGCTTGCTTACAACAATTTAGGTATCTACTGCCCCCTATCGCCATGAGCGTATGACCAATAGAGATACAGTGACAATCACCCTGTCACAAACACACAAAATACTTTTAAAATAAATAGGTTTAAAAAAATGCATGAAAGACCCCACATCTATTAGGAACTTCATTTCATGCTTTGTATTTTCCGAATTAGGCGGACTGCTGTTGCTTTGAAACTATAGTATTCCGAAAATACCACTTAAACTCTCTTTTCCACCAACAGATTCTTTTGGCATGGACACTGGTTTACAAACAACTTCTCTCAGCAGAACTGCATTATTTATAATAACTGCAATATTGTTTACATAAACAAAAGTTTGTTCATAAATAACTGGTTTAATAATGGAATTATCTTGGTCAGGCATTTATATAAGGGAGATGGAATTTATCAAATCAAAGCTTTATTTATTCAGAATTTATTACAATTATTCAGAATTTCTAGAAAAGGTTAATGTTCCAGTAACACGTAAAGAATTCCCAACAGTACTTGATGCTATCCCATCTGGTTTATCCAGGCTTTTTAGATGTTCCCGTAGTTCTCTCTTTGCAGTCAGTCCTCCAGATATTTTAAATTCTTCTTTTGGAAGCGCTCGCTTTGCCTTAATTACAACAATTAATGCTAAAATAAGGTCTCTTTTTCAGATTGCAGTGGTTTCTGTACCACCAGCTGTGTCTTACTGGTCCAGTTTTGTAACAGATGTTGGTTGGGAGGGCTGATAATGCTCCTTCTGTCAAGAGCGACCCATTTGTTTTGTTCTTGTAAATTTACACATACGTTTTTTTGAAGGACTTCCAAAAATGTATTCCTAGTTTTCAGCTTTACTACAAGAATATTATTTTTGGTTATCATACTTTTAACAGCAAAGATAAGAATACTTACGTTTTTGTAAACATATTTATATTTTTCTCAAATATAAAAGGAAGTTCGTTGGCAGAAAACCTGAGTTGCTTGTTTTAAAAATGGAGCTTGGACACTATAGGAACCATCTCCTCATCGAAAAATAATAAGGCTCTCAAAACTGTAGGTAGTTGAAATTAGCTACAGCTTGTTATTCTTGCCTATGTTTGTTTGAACCTCTGTCTGTGTACGCTTTTTTCTTTTATTATGTTTCACTCTCAGGTTTTTCTTTCATTTTTTCTTTTAGTTTCATTAATTGCTATACAACACCATATTGGAAAATCAATGTTATTTCTGTTGTAACTTGTGTGAATTACATTAATTAAAAACAGAAACGTGAGGACGCGTCAAGAGTTCCTCAGTGCGCGGTTCAATGACCAGAATAAAACCTCGTTTTTTACGGCGCTCTGAAACACACCATGAAGACGGCGTGAAGCGTGAAATACGCGTTCTGGAGGGATTTCCGCCGCTTTTCTCGGCGTTCTAACTTTTAAAACGGTGATTTAGACGCCGTTAAAAAAAACCAAAGTGTTCAAACGTGCGCGAATTTTTATCCCTTTGGCTTGTAACATAACTCTTACTCTAACCCTGATTCCTGGCGCGTGCCTACAGCCTCGACCAGTCAGCTAACAGAATACAAGATGCTATCCAATAGCAAAGGCTGGTATTAGGATGTGGGCGGAGACTAAAAATTACAAACCGTTTTTGAGCATCACAACTTCCACCGAAATCCGGGAAAATTGGTTACAGTAGAAGTTACAGATTTAAGCTTTGAGCGTTCTTAGGATCAGAACAGTCGACTTATTTCCTCAAATTAATTATAAACTTATTTTCTCTCTCGTTCTGTAGCTTTTCTTTCAGGAACAACAATTAGTAACAAAGCACCTGTTGATCCAGTTAGCTTTTTTGTTTACATGTTGTACAAAAGGTTGCTAGGTTAGCTTGTTTGTCACCAGTGGCTAATTCAGCCGCAAACAGGAAACAGCCAACTTGTGCTGAACTAGTCAATAGACAACATCAGCTAAAATTCGTCGTGTTCGAGTTTTTCTCCTGATGTTCAAGAAGAGGATATGTTAAGGAGTGGGACTGAACCGGAGGTGAGCTAACTGACACCAGCTACAGCTCCACTGTGACGTGATGTCTGTCTGACCTTCTTCCCGATGGTGGGGGCTGTGGAGCAGCAGAGGACGTCCTGAGCTTACTGCACCTTCAGGCAGGGTGCCCTCATGGCTCAGAGTCGCGCTTGTTGTGCTGGCAGTCTGGGGTCACTGACCCCCAGCTCCAAGGTAACAGCATGAAACGCCCACAAAGTCCCTCCAGGCATGAAAAACCTAATGAATCTTCTACGTTACAGTTAGATAAAATCATCAACCTTATATGTACGTGTGTACATGGTATACAGTTTAAATGTCTTTGTGGCATTTTGCCATTATTCTTTAAGTGTCAATCAAAAATAAAACAAAATCAGACTGAAGACAAGAAAAATACAGTTTTTGTTCTGAAAGAGCTGCTGAAGTCATTCTTGTAATCACAGACATGTACCAGTGAACATTTCAGGTCATTATGCTGCACTTGTTGCACTGCTCCAGTCCCTACACTCCCAGCAGGTCCCTGAGGTCCAGTGACCAAAGCCCACTGGGTGCAGCGCCTGCTGCGTGACCTTTTGCTGATCCTTCCTCACAACCTTCTCTTCATGCTGCTGTTTCTGTCAGCTCTTTTAGGTTTTGTTGGGTTCCCATGTTTACTTTCTTCATTTCTATTTTTATTTGATATCTCATCTCCCATATTTAAGGGACCTGCTGCTGCAGCAGTCAGGTGCCTTATTGTTATGCACCTGGGGAGTTTTTGGACATTAATCTCCTTTATTATTAGTCTTCCGCGGACGTTAATGGGGCTCGAAAGGCAGCGTGCTGCCCCACAAGTCACGCGTCCAAACGAGCGACTCGGCCGTAGGAGGCGTGCTTTTACTTTTCTAAGTGTTTCCATTTATGATGGCAAATTTATTAGCAAATTACACAGATTTTTCTTTTCATTCTGATTCTGTGCCACTCTAAATTTGCATAATTAAGGGACCTGCTGCTCTGCCAGCTGGCAGGTCCCTTTTAAAATGTCTTCAGGAATTTTCTAGTTTTTATTGTTTAGAGAGGTGCTACATAAAAAAAAATCCTTCTTTCCTCTAGATGGTGGAGAAGATGTCTAGACCTATCATGACTTCTGATTTTAATATAAGCACTACCCATAGTCGTGACCGTTTTAAAATGAGAGGAGCCACAGGTTCAGCTCCATCCCGACATGTTCAAACATCTCAGATTGACACTCTTTGCCATGGATTTTATCGATATGTTTATCAATAACCCCATGTAGGGATGCAACGATACCACTTTTTTCCAAACCGATACGATACCGATACTTTGATTTGAATACTCGTCGATACCGATTACCGATACTGATACTTCTACCACATGAAAAAATACAATGATTTGGAATACAGATTTTATTTTCTTCTCTGCTCTCGACAGGAAAAGACTGTGAGGTAGATAAAAAGTAAAATACATGAATAAAAATCATCACAAAACTAAAATATTAGGTGAACAGAAATGACAAGTTACAGTGAAGCCATTTTCAAGCAACTGCATTGGTATCGGTTAACTTTTACCGATACCAGTATCGTATCGGTATCTGCACCGATACCGATACCAGTATCCCTAACCCCATGTCCTATAGTGAAGAGAAAAGGAGACAACGAGCAGACAAGTCAAACAGTTTTAACTGTGGCATATGCACGAGGCAAAATGCCCCGAACATCTGTTCAGACTTTATTTATACACAGAGAGAGAGGGAGGGAGGGGCGGGTGTGGGTGTGTCTGAATAAGTGGGCATGCAGGGAGGCATAGGGCACTCCATACATATTACATTCAGTTGATTGAATCAATGATTAAGAATTAATAAACATAAAATTTCCATAACACTCTTGTTTCTCCTCGTGTTCCGCCTGCTTCGCTCCTTTCCCAGCCAGGAGAGACGGGGTGTGTGTCCACCAGGAAGAAGGTAGCTTGTGTGCGACAGGAGAACGCCTGTCTGATCACGCAGGATGAGGAGATGCTCAGCGACCCGGAGGCTTTGCTTTACGACCCAGCTGTCTTCAGGTCCCAGGTAAGACGCGTATCTCTACACAAGCAAAGAAAAGTAATTAATGATAAATGACCCGCACTTGTATAGCGCCTCTCAGAGTAAGGACTCCAGAGCACTTTACACTACAGTGTATCATTCATCCATTCACACACACATTCACACACTGATGGTGATGAGCTACGATGTAGCCACAGCTGCCCTGGGGCGCACTGACAGAGGCGAGGCTGCCGAGCACTGGTGCCACCGGTCCCTCCGACCACCACCAGCAGGCAAGGGGGGTTACGTGTCTTGCCCAAGGACACAACGGCAGAATTCTCTGTCCGGAGCTGGGATCGAACCTGCAACCTTCTGATTACTGGACCACCCGCTCAACCTGTTGAGCTACTGTGGCTTCATCTAGCATTCAGTGAAAAGTGTATTGACTTTTTACAGGTGCGTCTCCGAGGCTCTAGGATGGGGGTTCACAGCAGCTCGGCAGCCATGAGTGAACGGATTCGTCAGCTGGAAGCAGAGCTGGAGGCTGTGACCAGCGACCTAAAGTAACCTCACACCTCTGACTAGTCGTGATCTACTAGTTTAGTAGATCTAACAAACCTGTTTCCTGACAGGTCAGGAAGTTCTGAGTCACCTATCTTTTTATATTTGTTCAAAATTAGTTTTATGTTTTATTGTACCGGTCTGTCGTGGTGGAGAGAGAGCTGAGTCAGAAGGCGAGGCTCTCGATTTACCGGTGGACCTACGTTCCTACCCTCACCTATGGTCACGAGCTTTGGGTAGTGACCGAAAGAACGAGACCTCGGATGCAAGCGGCCGAAATGAGTTTTCTCCAAAGAGTGGCCGGGCTCTCCCTTAGATATAGGGTGAGAAGCTCGGTCATCCGGGAGGGGCTCGGAGTAGACCCGCTGCTCCTCCACATCGAGAGGAACCAGTTGAGGTGGCTCGGGCATCTGGTCAGGATGCCTCCCTGGTGAGGTTTTCCAGGCACGTCCAACGGGGTGGAGACCATTACCTTTGGTTGGGAGGTGACGCTGAGGAGTTTAATGTGCTTTTTAATGAAAGAGTAAAAACTGATACCAATAATATCACGATTTAATGATAGAATTGGCTGATAGTGATTGTATCAGACATCCTTGGCTTTTAACTCTTTGCTGTACAGATATGGAGCTAAAAGATGACGCGTCAGTAGCTAAACATCATGTTCATCACACTCTGAGCTAACAGAATTAGCACAAAGGTCATTTCACGACTGTTAGATCTGTGAGAAGGTTGGTGGCTGGTGTGTGTTCTGAGCCTCTTCTGATGCTTCACAGCAGTCTTCAAACAGGGTTTGTTTCTGCTGACGTGTGTCTGCATGCTTGTAGGGCAGCAGAGCTGAGGGCAGCGTGTTGCCAGGAAGCAGCGGCCAACAGTGATGTCGTCGTGGCAACACTCAGACAAGAACTGGATGACAGAACCACGTTTGGAAAGAGGTGATCCAGTCCACTCCTGGTTTACTATAGACCACACGGGAACGGGACGGACATCCCATAATGATGACCCAGGGAGAGAGGTTGATTATTATTTACCTTGTTAAGGTGCGTCCCTGTTCACGACCCCTAAAGCCATCGTCTAGTAAACGGGCTGCTCTCAGCCGGGCTCCCCATCTCCGTCGTCAGTTCGGTGCACGCGAGCGTGTATACACGAACACTGGAGCACCACAATAGATTCATTCATTCATTCACTCGTTCATTCATTCATCCATTCATTAGTTTATTCATTCCTCCATCCATCCATCCATTCATTCATTCACTTGTTCATTCATTCACTCACTCAGTCATCCATTCATTCATCCGTTCGTTCACTCACTCACTCACCCATCCATTCATTCATCCATCCATTCATTCATTCATTCATATAGTAGAACATCTTTTGAGACCATTCATACATGTAAGCCACCAATCAGCTGATCCCTCCTGGAGTGACTCATGGGGATGTTTGGTTATTTTGGTTATGAGAGAATTTGGTCTGCCGGGCTGAAGCACCCAGAACCTGTGTTGTGGACACCGCTAGATTCCTTTGCTAAAGTGAGTAAAGCTCTTTGGGGGGTCAGGGTTCTGCTCAGATTGTAAACCTAGATGAGCTGATGTGTCCCTGTGATCCCTGATCAGCGCGCTAAGCTAACTGCCATGTTAGCCCGGTGGATCATTTATCACCCACGAATATGAGGACAGCGTTTCCCGTCCCTAGCTGTCCCGTGTGATCGTTAAAGTGTTTGTTTTTAGTGAACTGGCTGAAGTTTCACCTCAGATTGATCTGACCCCGTCTTCAGAGCTGAGCAGCAACGGAACCAAGCTCTTCAAAATGCAGAGAAGCTCAAAGAAGCTTTCAAAGATCATAAAGCTACTGTTTCTGCTCGACTCCAGCAGGTGAGCCCACTGAAGAATTCATCCTGATCAGGAGCTAACGCGGTCTGGCCGTTGGTGGTGATGAGCACTTTTGTTGTGTGCTTCAAGGTGACAGAGAGTGAAAACAAGCTGAAGCAGAGCCTCGCTGAGTGTGAGCTGCAGCTGCAGACCCTGGAAAGGGAGCGAGCAGAACAGCGCCAGACCATCAGGTACCCACTGGGTTAGGATGGTAATATGAGGAAGTTTCGACCCTGACCCACAAAGGTCACCTTCTGGGTCTTGTGCTGCTTCACCAGCCGTCCTGCTCAGACCTCTCACGTTCAGATCCTCCTACCAATTCTGCCTTTCCCGGGGTCCACTGGTGACCTTTTCTTCCCTTTCTTCACATTTGAATCACACTTTTTACTTTTCCCATTTCTATGATGTCTTTCATCATTTTTTAATCTTTTTATTTTTGTTCTTGCAAAGCGCCTCATGATCTGTAGATCATTTCTTCCTCCTCCTCCTCCTGTGTCTCCAGCCGGCTGCAGGAGGAGGTGCATCAAGTCAGAGCAACAGCGGCTGACCTCCAAGTCCGATCTGATGAAGCTGAGGAGAGGGCCTCCCAGCTGCAGCTGCAGCTGCAGACGCGAGGAGCAGAGTGCAGGGAGCTGGAAGAGCTGCGCATTTTAACCCGCAACCAGGAGCAGAAGGTGGTCCAGAACCTCAGAGAGGCTCACCAGAGCCAGACGGAGCTGGCCAACCTGGAGGCCATAGTAGCCTTGCTGCACCTTCGACAGGTAGACTCCATCTCTCACTCACACACACACACACACACACACACACACACACGCACGCGTGCGCACACACGCACGCACGCACACGCGCACACGCACGCGCACACACATGCACACGCACGCACACACACACACACGCGCACGCACACACACACACACGCACGCGCACACACGCACGCGCGCACACGCACGCACGCACACACATGCGCGCACACACACGCACACACACACGCACGCACACACACACACACACACGCACGCGTGCGCACACACACACACACACACACACGCACGCGTGCGCACACACACACACACACACACACACGCACGCACGCACACACACATGCGCGCACACACACGCACGCGCACACACACGCACACACACGCACGCACACACACACACACGCACGCACGCACGCACGCACACACACACACACACACACACACGCGCACACACACGTACGCACACACACGCACACACACGTGTGCACGCGCGCACACACACACACACACGCACACACACACACGCACGCACGCACGCACACACACACACGTACGCACACACACGCACACACACGTGTGCACGCGCGCACACACACACACACACTTTCTTTGCACAAACCTGTCTGTTGCCTAGGCAACCAATTTCAGTGACTTAACACACTCTTTCTGTCACCTGATGCTGTTTTATCACTTAAGGGTCCTGAGGGCCCTCTGTGCACCAACCCATGCATGCTGCCCCCTGTGGAGCACTCTGGAGCTGCACATCTGCTGCACCTGAAACCAGGTAGGAGGAGAATCCAATGGGCCATTCCCATCTGTACCGGGTCGGCCCGGGCCGGGTAGCCCCAGTCGGCCCCAGCCTGGTCCGGTTGATTCCACCCATCCTTGCCTTAAGCCCATGTGGGCTGATTCTACCCACCAATCAGAGGCTTGCTCTAATGGAAGGTGTGAATTTGCTGTCAGCAGTGGGTGTGTCGACCCTGGTCGGCCTGAAGCAGTACCCCTCGAGAAGAGGTGAGAATGAGCCTTGGTTGGCCCGGAACAATACCAGGCCACCCAGATATGTAAACAACCTACGCTACCCGGCCCGGGCCGACCCGGTACAGATGGGAATGGCCCATATGTGTGTGGTTTAGGGTTGGGCAATGGGACAAATGATTTGATCCTTGATGATGGACAGAGCCTTTATGGAGGCGATTCGTTTGTTTGTTTGTTTGTTTTTTTGGGCCCTGAGTGAGTTTGTTAATGACTTAAGCCGGTATCACACTGTGCAGTTTCGGCCGTCGTGCAGGATTGTTTGTGTCACGCCGTGAGAAACTCCAGAAAGGTGGCACACTGCACGGCACACGATATCTGAGTCCAACTGTACGACGTCTCGCTCCAGCAGCACAGTGCCTCTCCCAGAGCAAACGTCACGACCGCTAACCAAAACAACGCTGAACATAAAGCACAGCTCGGCCGTCAACACTTCTTTAGCGTCCGCTCATGCCCCAGCTCATCTTCCCCACAGAGGAAGGATCATCTTTAAAACCCTCGCTTTGGCGTCAGACTCCGGCTGCGGGTCTCCTTTTCCTGTCTTCCAGCTGAACAGCTGATCTGCCTGCTGGCCATTCACCATCCTCCTTTATACATGAGAATCCACTGCACTACAGAGAAGTAACCATCTGTCACAGATTGCTCCAGCAGCGGTCTCACTATGGCCTGCAGCTCCACTGCGTGACGTCTCACCACACCTGCTGTCACGGAGCGGAGCGTCTGCTGTCCATCCGCAGCAAAACGCTACTGAGCCATCCTCGTGGGTTAAATATGTGAGATTTCCACCAACAGCTAAAGGATCTCATGTTGTTGTGTTTTATCTTTTATGTTGGTGCGCTCATCTCCTCTCAGCTCCCACAGATCACAGCATCAAACATTTCAGCTGGAGGTCTAAAAACGTCGTTTAAACTCCGGTTTAACTTGGGCTGTTGACAGAAATAAAACTGGTGTGTAGTTTATAATCCACATTTTAAACATAAATTGAAAACAAAGCTCAGAGAGGCGGAGTCTTGCTGCTCTGGCGTCCCAAAGGTGTGTTTTCATTGGTCGATGGCAGACAGCAGTCGTAGGTTTTTAAGCGTGCTTGTAGACTGTCGGAGGCGGTCTTTGGTCGAGAGACGGATCAAAAAGCTGCAGCAGAGCCGGTCACACTGGACGACCAGAGAAATGCAAACTTTCACCATTTTTTTACATGTCATGTTTTGTAAGTGGTTACGTCGTCGTCCTCCGCTTATCCGGGTCCGGGTCGCGGGGGCAGCATCCCATCCCAACATCATCCTCTCCCCGGCCACCTCCACCAGCTCCTCCGGCAGGACCCGAAGGCGTTCCCGGACCAGATTGGAGACGTAACCTCTCCAACGTGTCCTGGGTCGACCCAGGGGCCTCCTGCCGGCAGGACGTGCCCGAAACACCTCCCCAGGGAGGCGTCCAGGAGGCATCCTGACCAGATGCCCAAACCACCTCAACTGTCTCCTTTCGATCCGGAGGAGCAGCGGTTCTACTCCGAGTCCCTCCCGAATGTCTGAGCTCTTCACCCTATCTCTAAGGCTGAGCCCGGCCACCCTACGGAGGAAACTCATTTTGACCACTTGTATCCGCGATCTCGTTCTTTCGGTCATTACCCAAAGCTCATGACCATAGGTGAGGATTGGGACGTAGATCCACCGGTAAATCGAGAGCTTTGCCTTCTGACTCAGCTCTCTCTTCACCACGACAGACCGGTACAACGCCCGCATCACTGCAGATGCAGCACCAGTCCACCTATCGATCTCACGCTCCAGTTTTCCCTCACTCGTGAACAAGACCCCGAGATACTTAAACTCCTCCACTTGGGGCAGGACCTCATCCCTGACCCGGAGAAGGCATTCTACCCTTTTCTGAATCAAGACCATGGTGTCAGATTTAGAGGAGCTGATGCTCATCCCAGCTGCTCCACACTCGGTTGCGAACCGCTCCAGCGAAAGCTGAACATCACGTTCTGATGAAGCCAACAGGACCACATCATCTGCAAAAGCAGAGACCTGATCCTCAGGCCACCGAAACAGATGCCCTCCACACCTTGGCTGGCCTAGAAATCCTTTCCATAAAGGTTATGAACAGAATCGGTGACAAAGGGCAGCCTTGGTGGAGTCCAACTCTCACTGGGAACGAGCCCGACTTACTAACGGCAACGCGGACCAAGCTCTGGCACCGGTCATACAGGGACCTAACAGCCCGTATCAGAGGGCCTGGTACCCCATACTCCCGGAGTACCCCCCACAGGGCCCCCCCGAGGGACGCGGTCAAACGCCTTCTCCAAATCCCCAAAACACATGTAGACTGGTTGGGCAAATTCCCACGCACCCTCCAGGACCCCCCTAAGGGTATAGAGCTGGTCCAGTGTTCCACGGCCAGGACCAAAACCACATTGCTCCTCCTGAATCTGAGGTTCAACAATCCGACGGACCCTCCTCTCCAGAACCCTGAATAGACCTTACCAGGGAGGCTCAGGAGTGTGATCCCTCTGTAGTTGGAACACACCCTGCGGCCCCCCTTTATAAACAGGGGAACCACCACCCCGGTCTGCCAGTCCAGTGGGACTGTTCCAATTTCCACGCAGTACTGCAGAGCCGCGTCAGCCAACACAGCTTCACAACATCCAGAGCCTTAAGGAACTCCAGGCGGATCTCATCCACTCCTGGAGCCTTGCCACAGAGGAGCTTCTTGACCTCCTCGGTGACCTTGGCACCAGATATTTGAGAGTCCAACTCAAATTCCCCAGACTCTGCTTCCTCACTGGAAGGCGCGCCGGTGGGTTTGAGGAGGTCTTCAAAGTATTCTGTCCTCCGATCCACACCATTCCAAATAGAGGTCAGCAGCACGGCGTCAACACTGTAAATAGTGTTGGTAGCGCACTGCTTTCCCCTCCTGAGATGCCGGATGGTGGACCAGAATCTTCTCTTAAGCCATACGGAAGTCTTGCTCCATGGTCTCATGGTCTGGGCTTTTGCCTCCTCTACCACCCGAGCCGCATTTCGCTTGGACTGCCGGTATCCATCAGCTGCCTTTGAGAGGCCAAAAAGGCCTGATAGGACAGCATTCCTAACCGCCTGAAGCACGGAACGTGGCCCACTCGCACTCAAGGTTCCCCGCTTCCCTCGGGACACGTTCGAAGTTCTGTCGGAGGTGGGAATTAAAACTCCTTCTGACAGGAGACTGCCAGACGTTCCCAGCAGACCCTCACAAAACGTTTGGGCCTGCCGGGTCTGACCGGCTTCCTCCCCCACCATTGAAGCCAACTCACCAGGTAGTGGTCAGTTGACAGCTCCGCCCCTCTCTTCACCTGAGTGGTTCTGTTAACATTACTGATATTATTGAATGTTTCTACACAAAAACATTCTCAGCGCTTTAACACTTTATTACATCTAAACATCATGCTATCGTTTTCAGTTGTAAGCTGAGTTTTTGTGTTTTCTGTGTGTTTGACCCGGTTTTAGGCGAAGGCTACCAGCAGCTGCTGCGAGTGCTGCAGCTAAAGGAAGCTGAGAGCAGGAAGCAGATCAGCCTGAACAAGCAGCTGCAGGAGCGTCTGAGCAGAGCGCAGGAGGAGATCTTCTCCCTGCAGAACTCCATGAGCCAGAGAGCCTCTCACTACCAGAACCTCCACACTGAGCTGCTGGGCAAAGTCAGCCAAGCCACCGACACAGAGAAGGAGGTGACATGCGTTCTCCTGTCATTTATATGTGTGTGTGTGTATCAGTTTTTGCACATGTGGATGTGTGTGTGTGTGCAGGTGTGTGCATGTGGCAGCTGGTGAATTTCTTTTTGGGTGGGGCTCATTTTTGCAAGTCAGTTTTCAGAAGCGCTAACCACATATCACCACTAGGGGATGCCAAATTACCATTCTTATGCGTCACACTGCTAATTGAACGTGACATACCCGGTACCAGGTCCACGACCACATCAAACAGCAAAGTTGTTCCAAAAACATGCTTGGTGTTTACCAATATATGCAAATTGCAAACGTACTTAACCGAAGCAGCTAATCTAAATGATAAAATACACGTTTTCTACCTCAACAACCCCGATGACAATAAGCAGCTACATGAAAAGCAAAACAAAGCTAATTTCAGGAATTCTAAAGTGTAAATTCAGTCTTACATTTGCTGGTTTGTGGTAATAATAATCTGTGTTATAGTAAAGAGATCCACTGTCGCCGCTGCGATCAGAGATGCGCCCCGCCTGGGAGAACCGGGTGGACAACATCGGTTTCCATCCGAGAGCTCCACAAGCCGGCAGCCCACGCAGCAGACAAGCGCCGCGGCGATCAGAGATGCGCCGAGCTGCAGTTGAGGGGAGGGGACCATACCGATAGTCGGAACCCAGCTCTACCAACATGTATACCAACATATTTCAACCCATTTCCAAAAATGCAGCATTATGTTAAATGCACTGGGTTTTACCTTATTACCGTATTTTCCGGACTATAAGTCACACTTTTTTCATAGTCTGGCCGGTCCTGCGACTTATCCTCTGGAATGACTTAATTATGTAGGCTGTACCGCGCTGCTGCGGGCCGGCTCTGGACCAGGAATGAGCTCCCCTGCCCCACTGGGAATTAAAAGCACACAGCCATCACCTGCCGGAGCCTGTTGCGCGCCGTTGCGTACTGGATCCGGCCCAGGTTTCAGCTCCTCTGCCCCGCCATCACCTGCTGCAGCCTGTGGCTTGCTGCTGCGGGCCGGCTCTGGACCAGGAATGAGCTCCCCTGTCCCGCTGGGACAGAAGAGTGAGAAAAAAATTCACCCCCCTCAGAGTTGTCATGAGTGTAAACTAGATCATTTAAAGGGATTTTACGGAGTTTTGAATTTTTATGCTCGTGATCGCCCCCTCAGGCCCAAAGCGTAACGGCAGCTTCAATAGTAGGCTCGTGCACGAGGCGCGCATGCTGTACGTGCACACTCCTTAACGAAAATAACAGCAGAGACAGTCAGCTCCGTGTGTGTGTGTGTGTG
>NC_091751.1:71757664-71812664 GCF_043380555.1 Nothobranchius furzeri
TCTGTGCTGCTCTGGAGTCAGACCAGAGTCCACCATGATTTCCTCTGCAAAGTCCTGTTGATCGTCATCGTCTTCTTGTACCAGTGAAGATCCAACGTTGACCATCAGGTACCTACTTCCTATTTACACATCAGGTAGCTGAACTGCAGTCGTGCCTGTCCGCATGTAGAGAAGAGCTGAACGCCTACCTACAGCAGATGGAGGAGGTGAAAAAGAACTACGAGACTGAGCTTCAGAAGAAAACCAACATGGTAGCATTGTACCCTTCTAGTTGGTTTCTCTGAACCTGCTCTCCGCTTCTGAGACGGGTTCCTCGTTGTCTTTCAGGTGTCCTCCCTGCAGGAGAAGCTTCACAGTGCCAGCCTGGTGTGTCAGAGCTCTGGTGAGCAGAACCTGCAGCTGCAGGTGTGTTTACAGCAGCAGCAGACCATGCTGACTGAAAGTACAACTCGGGTCTCTGAGCTGGAGGACAGCCAGAGTCTGCTGCAGCAACAGGTGAGTCAGGAAAGAAATGACCCGACTATAGGAAGACCCCCTTTCTAAGACTAATCTTCAGTTCAAAGCTTCTGGCGTCGGAGCAGGCAGTAGAGTCGAGAGTCCCAGACCTCTCCCCAGCTCTTCCGGCCGGGGGAATCCCAAGGGGTTTCCCCGGCCAGGTCTGGTGTTGTGCCGATAAGAAGTCCGCTCCGACAGCTTCTGGCGTTTTTAAAAAGTATCCCAGGGGCACGGTAAGGGTCGGAGATGTTTAGTCTATTTAATTTCTGACTATATAAAACGATTTCTTCTGTTTTAAAGTGTGAAGTAAACTCCGACGAAGTAAAATCCAAGCGGATCCCGTTCACGTTCATGTTTACATCCATGTTTGTTTACCTTTTTTGCATGCCAAAATGGCGTCCACTAACTGAGAGTCACGTGGGGTCCGGAGCTCTATATATGAAGAATTAAACCAATTTAAACTTTAATGTAAATTCCCTACAGCAGCTTTAATCTGCTGTCTCATTTAATTCTACTTCCACACAGTTTCTCCCCAAGGTTCGCTAATCGGAGATCTGAACAAGTTCCTAAATTTCAACAGACGCCAGAAAGATTCAGCTGATGACAAACAATATTTTTAGAGTGTTCAAAATGCAGTTTTTGAATTCAACAGGTACTGCCCACCAGATTGTTTCCACCCGGGTGCGATTGTCATCCGCTGAACTCCCTTGTCTTGGTTGTAAACGTCAGAAACAAAGATTTAAAACAAACAACAAAATAAGGAGATAAAATGCGATTTTACAACAGTCATTAGTTGTTTGTTGGTCAGTCAGTTTCTCAGTCCAAGAGGTTTCAACCAAAACCCTACATATTCCTTTCCTCCCCACAAGTACTGTTAAACAATCAACTTCTCAAATGATGGGTTCCCCTAAACCCCTTCCCTTTCAGCCACTAAAAGTGACGCGGTTCAGAGTTCAAATGATATTAACCACCAGAATACCAGGAATGAAATATCTGGTCAGCGCTTAACCGTTTTGATGCATGAATTATGAAATCTTTAACCACGATTCGTTAACAAATACTTTCATTCATCTTTCATCGTTGGGTGCGACTGAAACAAATGTCAACAATATTGTTTGTAACATTTAATAATTTGCAAATAGTTTATTACATGTTCACTCCTGTGGACAGCGTGCATTCTGAACATGAAATATGGGCTTGACTTACTGAAGTAAAAATGGAATAAGGTCTTCAACAGCTGTGCTTAATAGCAAAATAAATAAATAAATCACAATTTTGAGAATCCGTCCACTGTAGTGACCATGTTGCAACAGGGAGTTAGTTTTTCCTCTTTATACACGTCAGTTGTTCTCAAATCAGCAGAGAAATCATGTTCTTTGATCCATCTCCTGATAATTTTCTCATTTGCTGGATGTTTCTTTTCCATAAGTGCACTACCTGTACTCCAAGGTGTTTGTGAGGTTTTATTTCCCATTTTTAAATGTTACACCGTCTCTTCTTCGGTATGAGGTCAGATTTAGGCTTTCGAATCTGCCCTTCGACTGTGAATCTAACCACAGCCGGACTCTGTACAGCGTGTCCGCCAACCTGTTTACAAGTCTGGCCGCGATACGTGAGACAGGTGTTTAATGATGTCCGCCAACCTGTTTACAAGTCTGGCCGCGATACGTGAGACAGGTGTTTAATGATGTCCGCCAACCTGTTTACAGGTCTGGCCGCGATACGTGAGACAGGTGTTTAATGATGTCCGCCAACCTGTTTACAAGTCTGGCCGCGATACGTGAGACAGGTGTTTAATGATGTCCGCCAACCTGTTTACAGGTCTGGCCGCGATACGTGAGACAGGTGTTTAATGATGTCCGCCAACCTGTTTACAGGTCTGGCCGCGATACGTGAGACAGGTGTTTAATGAGTTGCGATATCCTTCTTTCTACAAGGCTAAGGCAAGTCCAGGCACACACATTCATTCAACAACGGTTAAAGCAGAACAACATCCAAGACGAACAAACAACAACAGATAACTAGAGCTGCGTTTCTATTCAAGGCAAAACGCTCAAAAACCAATTTCACCTCTGGTCACCTAGGATTTCTCTCAGTACCACAAAACAACAACAACGTGTCTCACCAGATCTGTCGGCGCAGGCCTTGAGTTCGTAGATCCGTGTGGTTCCCTGCAGCGACGTCCAGATCCAAGCACCAACCTCCAGCGAAAGCCGGTGCTGGAGGCTTTTGGAGGTGTCGCGACAGGTGTCCGGCGGTGGTTTTTGGCGTCGAGAGGAAACCCGGGACCCCGGCTCGAAGAACCAATAATGTCAAGGATTTTTATCGACAACCCAGTGCCTGCAACCAGAGAAAACTAAACAAACGACAGACAAGTTTCCAGATTGCAGTGGGGAGGCAGAAGCTACGAGGCCACTGCCCCGAGCTCCTGAATTCTCAGTTTATTTATAACATGAGATAAGAAAGTGTGTGTGTGTGTGTGTGTGTCTGAATACATGAGCATACATGTAGGCATAGAGAAATACATATTACATTCAGGTGATTGGATCAATGATTAAGAAATAATAATCATAACATTTCCATAACGATGTCTTGTTATTGTGTCCTTTTTTTTGAGCAATAAATGACTGAATGAGATATTAATTTGAGTAAATTTACTTCTTTTACAGCTGATGGATGACAGCGGTGTCTAGTTAGTAGAGCTGGAAAACAGCAGCTCACCCGCAGGGCTCCACTCTCCACAAGCTGCTTATGTCATAACTAAACTCCGCTCCTTCACTTGTCGTCGTCGTCGTCGTCTTCCTCCGCTTATCCGGGTCCGGGTCGCGGGGGCAGCATCCCAACTAGGGAGCTCCAGACCGTCCTCTCCCCGGCCTTGTCCACCAGCTCCTCCGGCAGGACCCCAAGGCGTTCCCGGACCAGATTGGAGATGTAACCTCTCCAACGTGTCCTGGGTCGACCCGGGGGCCTCCTGCCGGCAGGACATGCCCGAAACACCTCCCCGGGGAGGCGTCCAGGAGGCATCCTGACCAGATGCCCAAACCACCTCAACTGACTCCTTTCGATCCGGAGGAGCAGCGGTTCTACTCCGAGTCCCTCCCGAATGTACGAGCTCCTCACCCTATCTCTAAGGCTGAGCCCGGCCACCCTGCGGAGGAAACTCATTTCGGCCGCTTGTATCCGCGATCTCGTTCTTTCGGTCATTACCCAAAGCTCATGACCATAGGTGAGGATTGGGACGTAGATCGACCGGTAAATCGAGAGCCTGGCTTTCTGGCTCAGCTCCCTCTTCCCCACGACAGATCGGCTCAGCGTCCGCATCACTGCAGACGCCGAACCCATCAGTCTGTCGATCTCCCGATCCCTCCTACCCTCACTCGTGAACAAGACCCCGAGATACTTAAACTCCTCCACTTGAGGTAGGACCTCTCCCCCGACCCGGAGGTGGCAAGCCACCCTTTTCCGGTCGAGAACCATGGTCTCTTACTGAACTTTCAGGTGATGTTGATTTCCACGTGTTGGTTCTGTTTGTAGGTGGCCAGTCTGGAGCTGCAGCTGGAACAAGCTCGGGCCTGTCTGCAGGAGGAAGTAAGGAGCAGAGAGCAGGAGGCTCAGAACACCACCAAGAACCTGCATGAGATGAAGCAGCAGAACTGCCAGCTGTCCAAGTCCATCAGGTGAGAAGATGGTGTAACTCAAAGCTGCTTCTAAATAACCGTCCATCATCCTTCCGTTATCTGGACCGGCTTGTCCATGCAGGGGGGGCTGGTCAACAGCAGTCGACGGGCCAACAGGCGGGGGACACCCTGGACAGGTCGCCAGTCCATCGCAGGGCAACACACACACACACACACACACACACACACATGGAAGGAAGCCGGAGTACCCAGAATGAAGCCACGCATGCACAGGTCGGGATGTGAACCCTCAACCTTGTTGCGGCACCGCTGTGCAGCCCTTTTTAAAGAACCAGTCGCTAAGACCTTTGTAAAGAGCAGCTGGATCATTCCTTTTTGTCACAAAACAAAAGACAAATACATACATATATATATATATATATATATATATATATATATAAGACTACAATCCAAATGGAACCGTCACAAGGACCTTCCTTACCCATAATGCATTGGGTGAATAATTGATGGCACTAGGCTCGTACTCTGGAGCCAAACACAACCTGACTGTAGCAGGAGTTTACGTGGGGACCAACAGCAGAGTGACTTACAAGTTCTGGATGTATTAGGCTTGTTTGAGACTCTTGTTGTGAAGGGCTAGAGGAAGTCCTGAGTTGTGTTGACGCTGCTGTGGGAATAAACGTCATCAGATGATTGTTTTATACATGACTGTGGTGAAAGCTGCCCCTCACACCCAGCTCCTTTTCTATTTCTGTCCAGTAAAAACTTGGAATATTAAAGGTGTGGTGCCTAAGTTTCAGTTTTTATAATGACTTTAAAAATCCTTAAATTTGACCATCTGACCTTGTTCTATGCAGGGTGTCCGCGGGGTTTTAAAAAGTATTAAAAAGTGATAAATAAAAATAGTCAAATTTAAGGCCATTAAAAGTGTTAAATTTGGTCTCAGAGGTATTATATTTTCCAAATTAGGTATTATTTTTTTCAGACTATCAGATGTCGTATTCTGAACATCGACATAGAAATATATTCCGAATGAAATGTTTTGAACGATTATAAAAACAAAACAAGCCGATTATTTGCTCCTCCCACTTGCGCTGCCTTGAGTTATAAATGAAGCGCTCCTCCACAGTGTTGCCAACTTGGCGACTTTGACGCTATTTCTAACAGCTTCTCAGACCCCCTTCTTGACTTTTTGAATCGTAAAAGTACCTACTACCTAGCGAACACCTCAGAAACATCTCTGGTAACCCTTAGCTACTTTCTGGATAGCTGTCGTTGACGTTTCCTGCAGGTTAGCTAAACACTCCGCCTGCGCTCCGGACCGTTCTTCAGGACATTAGGAAAGGGAATGATGTAGTGACGTGTCAGTCGCTAAAGAAACAGCTCTCAGAGCCGGTTCCCTGTTGGATTAATCAGAGTAAGTGACACACACACCGCACCTGCGGACTCCTCTATAAAAACGGCTAAATGTGCGCGTGCGGCGTGCTAAACACACGTGCAGCTTGCCCCTGATTGCTGTGAGACCGGGTTGGGGGGTGGGGGGTGCAGCTGTGGTTGGGACAATTATTACATTAACTGATGGACTTGTAAATAAATAGTTTATAAATAAGGTAGAAATAAGTTCCTCACGCTGATAAATAACTAATCTCTCTGAGGACACGGTGCTAGTGCACTCTCCTATAGCACCTTGACATGACTAAATAAATGTTATGCAAAATTTAGTGAACATCAATTTGCATGTATTTGTTATAAATGCCACTGTATAATTCTTGCTGTCAGTATTTGCAAGATATTGGTATTTGGGTCTGTACTGGTTAGACTTAAATGAGTTAAACCAAGGTCTATAGCCCTTGGGTCATAGACTATGAGCTATAAGCATATTGGACTTTTTATACTGGGAATCAGGAGTTATTTTAGTGATCATCTTGTTTCTTGTTTATTTTTGTCCTGATTGTGCCCTGAGCAATTTTATGACTGAATAAAAATAAAAAAAATAAAAATCTACATAAATTGAAACATCGTCTTAAATAATCGAGATCTCAATTTCAGTCACAATAATCGTGATTATTGTTTTTGCCATAATCGAGCAGCCCTACTTTAGCATATCCGGTCACATAATGATGACGTCATATTCAGTGGTCATTCTGCATCATTTCAGGCCTCGTGGTCGACTGTCTGAACCGCTGAAACGAAGTGCCTGGCTTATTTTCTAAGTAAAATAAATATGTGCAATACGTTGTCAACATCAGTGAGTCTCTAAGTCTATTCTTTTTGTATGTTATATATGTTAAAATATGTGTAAATAGGTCGGTGATTAACACTTGCAATTTAGTGTTGTGATGGTTTTAAAAAAATTCTGAAGGTAGTAAAAAAAGTATTAAAAAGTAGTAAATTTTACTTAAGGATTGCTGTATATACCCTGTCTATGAGAAAAAGTGAACAATCTTTTTCTCCTAAGTCCCTCCCCTGGCCTCTACAGCTAAACGAATCATTTCTGCGAGCCTACCGCGTTGACCAATAGCGCTGCTTTTCTACAGGAGCTGTCAGTCAACAGTCACTGGCGTGCTCAACGGTGTCACGGTCTCGGTCGGCCCAACACCACAGTGGAGCACCAGATCCTGGAGTTACAGGTTCCTCAACTGCCTCAACATCTGAAACAAATGTCTAAAGTTTAAAAGTGCTTCTTTAAATGTTGCCGTCAGACATTCTGGGCAGTGGAGTAGGACTTGTATTAGAGACGCTTTTAAAAGATGGAAGCTTTGTGATCCACGAGGCCTCAAAACTGATGACGAGCTGGCAAAGCAGCTTTTGGACAGTCATCGTTGAGCTGTTCGAATCGGTTGTTTCTGAGCAGAAACGTATCGTAAACATCAGCTGTTTGTTAGCGCTTCAAGGCTACATCGGCCTTGTGTTCGCTTGTTGGGCTGAGTTCTGGCTGGTGTCTCCAGGTTTTCCTGTTTGAACACGACAAACTGGAGCTCCTGCAGAATCTTATAAAGACTTAGGAAGGCTGACTGATTACCTCCACCAAGGAGGTTGTCTTTTAGCCTGTGACTGTTTATTATAAACAAAGTGTGTATCTGCAAACAACCCAAATATTAAGCTCATACTTTAAAAAGTATAACAATAAAGGTGGAACACAGTGTGCAGTTATATAAACATTTGACATTCAGGTAAAATAGATGTAAGTGCTGTCCATAAAATGAAGTTACAACTGAATAAAATAAATAGATGTCTAATCTCTCTAATGCGTACAACAACGAATCATATTCTTGTGTTTTATTCATAGACATGAAGATGTGAATACAAAGTCGTATCTGTAGGTGGGTGTCACATCGGTCAGGGGAAGGGGAAGACGTATTCTGTTCCTGTGTGGGAGTTAACAGCGTTCATGAGGAGTGCAACCACATTCCAAACTCTGCTAGTTTTGTTGTTGTTGTCTGGTGTCGCAGACTAAAACCTTTGTTTACTTTATTCAGCACAGAATCATCTGCTCTCACATGGTCACCTAACAAAGAAACAAGAGGTTTTTCAGTAGAGGTGGACAGCAAGACTGATGACAGCGGTAACTAGGAGGACTACATTACATCTACACTCACTGGCCAGTTTGGACCCCCTTTTGCCTTCAGAACTGCTTTAATCCTTCCTGGCATAGGTTCAACAAGGTACTGGAAACGTTCCTCAGAGATGTTGGTCCATATTGACGCGACTGCATCACGCAGTTGCTGCAGATTTGATGATGCCAATCTTCTGTTCCACCGCATCCCAAAGGTGCTCTACTGGACTGAGATCTGGTGACTGTGGAGGCCATGTGAGTACAGTGAACTCTGTCATGTTCAAGAGTCCAGTCTGAGATGATTGGAGCTTTATGACATGGTGCATTATCCTGCTGGAGGTAGCCATCAGAAGATGGGTACACTGGTCAAAAAGGCATGGACATGATCGGCAATACTCAGGTAGGCTGTGGCGTGCAACGATGACCAATTAGTAATAAGGCGCCCAAAGTGTGCCAAGAAAATGTCCCTCATCATTACACCCCCGCCACCAGTCTGAACCGTTGATACTAGGCAGGATGGATCCGTGCTTTCATGTTGGCGCCAAATTCTGACCCTACCATCCGAATGTCGCAGCAGAAATCAAGACTCATCAGACCAGGCAACATTTTCCAATATGCTATTGTACAATTTTGGTGAGCCGGTGTGAATTTTAGCCTCGGTGTCCTGTTCTCCGCAGACAGGAGTGTGGTCTTCTGCTGCTGTAGCCCATCTGCCTCAAGGTTCACCGTGTTGTGAGTTCAGAGATGCTCTTCTGCATACCTCGGTTGTAACCCAGTGGTTATCTGAGTTACTATTGCCTTTTATCAGCTCCAACCAGTCTGGCCATTCCCCTCTGACCTCCGGCAACAACAAGGCAATTTCGCTCACAAAATTGCTGCTCACTGGATGTTTTCCCTTTTTTGGACAATTCTCAGTATCGCTAGAGATGGTTGTGCGTGACAATCCCAGGAGATCAGCCGTTTTAAAATACTCAGCCAGTCTGACAGCAACAACCATGCCACGTTCATAGTCACTTAAATCACCTTTCTCCCCCTTCCTGAAGCTCGGTTTGAGTTGCAGCGGATCGTCTTGGCCATGTCAACGTGCCTAAATGCATTGGTTTTCCACCATAGTGTACCCAATAAAGGTGCCAGTGAGTGTATGTCGTTTATGCTTATTGTGTCCACATTCATAAAAACTGCAACAGAGAGTAAATAATAAAATGCTTGTGTTCTCGGGGGTGGAGTGGCCCTAAAAACTCAAATCAAATGCGATGCTCTCCAAGTAATCAGCATGGAGCAGGGCCTCGAGGGCCGGTGTCCAGCACTTATGGTTCTAACTCTGCTTCAACACACATGATTTCAATCAGCAGGTGATTAACAGGCTTCTGCAGAGCCTGATCAGCTGCTGCACAGGTGATTCAATCACTGAATCTAGTGTGCTGGACTAAAGAAACCACTAAAATGTGCTGGATACCGGCCCTCGAGGCCCAAAATGGAATAACCTTGGCGTAAAGGACACCGTTCATAATCAAAGCAACCTGCAGCACCCGTTCCAGCACTCGCACTCACATAAGAGCAGAAGGGTCCGTACAGTACATTTATCTTGTTTAAAACAGATGTTTTTCTAGCTGAATACGTTGCTACTACAAATAACTGCATGTGTAATTTCGGACACAACAAGAAGGTTTAAGGAGGTGGCCAAAGATAACTACATCCCAGAACTTCAAACCCTGATGGTAAACGCTTGGCTTCCTCACCGCTACAAACCAAGGCCGGAGGATCTAGAGTCCCACCACCATCATAGCAGGAACTAAAACATTTACGTACTTATGGTGATGATAAAATATATTCAGCTTTTGGTCTTTCCCGTGTAGTGTAGGAGAAGGCTATGTAATGTAAAGGTCATGACAGTTGTCAAAAACCTGCCCTGCCAGTGGGCACAGGTCATCAGTGTTCAGCTGGTTTAATCTGCCTGGATTATTTTATGCTGCTTCATACCAAAACAGTCCCTTGTTGTTTTGTTCCTACCCTGGCTATTGAGGTATTCGTCTTAACAACCACCCCCGTTTACATGGAGCTGCACTCACAAGGTCTCCTCCAGGAGATGAGACTTTCATACTCTAAGCTGGCCTTTTATTGTGGGCAGTCTAAGGCCCACCTGTGCAGTAATCATGCTGTCTAACCAGCCCTTGATGTGCCACACCTGTGAGGTAAAGGAAAAGTGTTCACTAACACATGTTTAGATGTGAGTTCAGTTCATGAAAAGTGGGATCAACAACAAAAGTGTTGCGTTTATATTTTTGTTCTCAGCTGTTAGTGACATCAGTGTCTGCTGCAGCAGCGGCTGTTCATGGCGGGCCGTGTGGCGTCCGTAGCTTTTATCACGCTAACTCCTTATAAATGTACATTTGTTGTTTGGATAAAGCAAATCCATGTAGGATTCAGACCCCCAAGGCACAACCCAATCATCCACCCATTCACACGCTGATGGGGATGAGCTACGATGTAGCCACAGCTGCCCAGGGACGCGGCGAGGCTGCTGAATGCTGGCGCCACCGGTCCCTCCGACCACCGCCAGCAGGCAGAATGTATGAATGAGGATCTGTCTTGGGAAACAAACAGGAAGTCTTGCTAGAAAACGATTGGTATTTCTTTAAACCCAGTTGTGAAAGGTTTCAGGTGTGCTCATGCCTAATCGGTCAGTCCTTTTCTGTGACTTGGTTCTAAAACACATCTGCTGAGATTCTTTTATTATTCAGTAGAAGATGTAACGCCGGTTTTCCTCTCTAACCTTTGAGTGTTTTCTTGTTGTGCAGCAGGCTTTGATGATCAGGTTTGTGTTGTGTGGTTCTGCAGCCATCTGACATCAGAGCTGCAGCAGAGTCGGACTGAGCAGCTCTCTAAGGAGTCTGAGCTGGAGCACCTGAGGAGTGAACTTGTCATCAAGGCCTCTCAGATCAGAGGACTGGAGGAGAACCTGCAGCTCACTAAGACCCAGCTCTTCACCAAGGCTTCCATTGGTGTGTTTACTGCTGTTCACTGTGACTCCACATCAGTAATCTGTGCTGGTTTAGCGTTTTAGCAGTAAGGCGTCATTTCCCAGCAGATAGGGATTTCCTTTGGCTGCCGGTCATCTCACCGTGGCATATCTTTCTCCAGTGGAGGACGTGGAGGACCAGCTCCATCGCTGTGAGGCGGATAGGCTCAGCTGCAAGCAGAGGGTCCAGACCCTGGAGGGACAGCTGCACGCTGTGCAGGTGGAGCTGGCTGACACCCTGGAGCGGCTGCAGGAGCTCAAAGATGTCCTTCAGGAAACCCAAACCGTCTCTGATGAGCGGCAAGCCCAAGTGGACAAACTGACTGTCCAGCTCAGGTGAGGACACGCCATTATGTGGAACGGGATGGAAGGAGGATGCCGGAACATCCTTCAGGGATGAGAACCGCCCTCCTCTCATTTTCATTGATGTTTATGTAAACAACATCCTCTTGAATCTGAGGTGAAATCATGATTATGTATTAGATTCTCTTCTCTGTAAAACAACACACACACACACACACACACACACACACACACACACACACTGCTATTCTGCTACAGGAAGTTACTTTTATTCATTTCTTCCATCCAAACAGTGTTTATTTCAGTTATTGCAGCTCCTTTTGGGTTTAATGACGAATGATTCCATGAAAATGTTTGTCTGTGGCGTTGCAGCGACGTCCAGAAGGACTTGGAGGACAGGACTCTGGAATTGTTGGACGTGGACAATGCCCTGAAGGAGAGACAGGGGGAGCTGCAGCAGAGGGCTAAGCTGGTACATTGCCCCCTAGATCATCAGCTGAACTTGTTCGATGTTCTAACTGCTGCTGATGTTTCCTCTGTGGTGACCTCAGCTCAGCCAGCTGGATGCAGCCATCAGAGATCACAAGCAGGAGCTGGAGAGAAAGCTGGAGTCTCTGCAGCAGAGCCTGGAGGTCAGAGAGAAGGAGCTGAGAGAAGCTCAGAGGGAGCTTCTGAGCACCCACAAACAGGTTAGGGACGTCAGCTGTGGACCATCGCCTTGTTCATGTGCAACATGGAAAAGGGCCATCACCACCGGGTCTACATGAAAAAGGGTTTGAGACAAACCAGACAATAACCTTTGGTTTGTGTTGGACCACAACATCAAATGCTTCATAATAATTAGGATTTAATTCAGTTTATTTATGATGCACCAAATCACAACAAGCGTCGTCTCCTGGCCTTTCACTGAGTAGATATGTTAATGGAGTTCAGTTAAGGGCCGGCCTCGCAGACCGGCAGCACAGGTGACTGCCTGGGGCACCATCTGCTGGACAGGGAATAAATCAACTTTAATTAAATGTATGTTTGTATAATTAAATGCACTCTATACTGGAAATGTCCCTCCAAGAGACATGAAAATCAAACCTCAATATTAGAATTATTTGTAATGATCTGGCTGCATGACCTGCAGTGTTGTTTATATTTGCTGACGGTCCCTGAGCGCTCGCGGCGGCATCGTAACATGTCGGGCGCAGACAACGGGTTGTTGGCAAAAGCAATGAGGTTGTAGTTTGTTCACTATCTTACCACGATACCAAAGAGGTCTGCTGTGTTTGAAAAGGACCTTCCGATCAGAGGTTATTGAGCCAAAAATGTTGAATCCATCTCTAACTTTACTGAAGTACGTCACTTTCCTATGAGGCCAACCGGGCGCCCACGGAGCCCCCCCTCAGTCTGATTAGCCTTTACCTGCTACGTGTGGAGAACGGCCATTTTTTCTTTATTCAGCTTTTTTAATTCGTTTTTATCAGTGTTATAACATCAATCTGCTGTTAAAGAGAACGCACAGCTAGAGGAACAAAGCAGAGAGAAAGGAAACAACAACAACAAAAATAAATAACACAGAAGTGGGGGTGTGGGGGGGGGGATCTCTGGCTCATTACAGGGTTAAATAAACTGGCATCAGTACAAGGATGGCGAGTTACTCGTTTGCAGTTTTGTGGCTTACCCAGAGTCGGATCTTGTTGGTTTTACATATTCAGACCATTTAGACCAGATTTTATAGAATTTTTCGATTTGAACCCTGAGAGAAAGCGTCATTTTTTCCATTGTATAAATTTCGTGTACAATAGCAATCCAGTCCTCAACTGTAGGGGTTTCCGCCGTCATCCATCTCCTCATGATTGCTTTCTTACTTGCTGCCATGAGCAGACGAAACAACCTCCTATCATATCTGTCCAACGCTTTTGGTGCGACTCCCCTTGAACAAAGTGGTGCACTTGAGTGGAACCTTGATTCCAGACATATTCTCTATATGAGTATGAATTTCTGTCCAGCATCTCTTTAATGCATTGCAATCCCAGAAAATGTGTCCATGGGTTGCACCCTCTGCCCCACAAAGTCTCCAGCAGGCATCGCCAGTGCCCAGGTGTTTTTTCTGAACGGGTGTGATGAAGAATCTCGCCATATTCTTCCAGCAGAATTCCCGCCATGAAGGTGATTCTAAAAATATCCACTGGAGCTGGCATATCCCTCCTCACAATTCTGCTGGAATTGGGTCGCGTATTTCAGCCTCCCATTTCTTTCGTATGTAGTCCGTATTGTCTTGTTTAGACAGCGGCACTCCCTTGTACAGTCTGGACACCACTTTAGTACATTGACCCGGTTTCAATAGTGACATGAATGTTTCCAGGAAGCCTGCCTCTCCAAAACTCGTTGCCTTTTTCATATTCTGATTGATGTGGTGCCTGACTTGTAAAAATCTGTACAAGTCTCCCTTTCCAACCGTATTCATTTTTAAGGCCTCGAAGCTCTTGACTGGCCCCTTGTGGAGAAACAGATTATAGGATGTAAGACCCCTTAGAGACCAGTTTTTAAATCTGTCATCATTTCTGTTGGGTGCAAAGTCCGAGTCGTAAGCACGCCACATCTCTCTACCTACTGCGGCTCCGGAGGTGCAGAGGAGGGGTGCCTGAAGGCCCTCAGCCTCTCTCTGTAGCCACGTCCCGGGCAGTGGTGGTCGCCCTTCTCTTTGCGCCCCTCTGTGGTTTCCTCCAGGTCAGTTGACGAATCTGCTCCATCAGCGTTTCCGGAGATTTAGCGATCCACACCCTGTAGCCCCTGGCCGCCATGTCTTCAGTTGTTTCTTCAATGTTGTCGTAGATTTTTATCCCTTCTTTGTATGAAACTTTCAACCTTGCCGGGAAGAGCGTCTGGAACGGAACTTTGTTGTCCTTGAGCACTTTTCGGACCTCTGCGTACTCTCTCCTTCTTTGGGAAATCATGGTCTATTTTAATCACATTCTCCTTCCATTTTATTCCCTTGCTCCGCCATGCCTTGCGGAGGACCAGTTCTTTAGTCTTGTAGCTCAGAAACGTTACTATAATGGAGCGGGCGGGGCACCGACCGGTGATGTGGGCCCTAGTGAGCGGTGTGCTCGCTCTATACGGAGATCGGCCTGCTCTTCGGAGAGTCCGAGTTCTTCGCGGCGGAGGTTCCCCACAAATGTCGTCACCAAGGCACTTTCGCTTTCAGCACCCTCAGGAACTCCATAAATCCTTACATTTTCGCATCTAGTTCGACTTTCCAGATCCATTATCTTTTCCTCTAGCTGCACATGTAGCTTTAGCATGTCTGTTAAAACTTGCTCCGTATTTTGACTTCTGTCCTCCAGCTTTCCGATTCGCTCTTCTGCTTCACTCAGTCTGGTGTTTACCTTTGCGATTTCTTCTTTTATCGATTCGAGCTGCTCTTTGTTTTCTTTTCGGAACCCTCTCAGCTCGTGTAAGATCGCTTCCAGATCGCCCATTGTTGTCGTTGTTAGCTGATCCACGGTTAGCATTAGCCTTCCGTACCTCAGTTAGGTCCTCTTCTCCCGCTGCTCTTCAGGGATTTCCAGCGGTTTTCAATGCTCAGTGAGTTTCTAGCCCCCTTTCTAACGCTCTCTGAATGCAGTAATTACTCAACTTGTTGGGGGTTGTAGAGAATAACTGGGGGTCTGACGGGAGCTCTCTCAGCACGCAGCCGTCATCGTGTTGTTCCAACTGGAAGCCCCGGAGAACGGCCATTTTTGGTGATTCAGCTAGCTCAACATGTCGAAACGTCCTCAATGATCAGGAGTCCAGGGGAGGAAACAGAAAATGTTACAGTGTGTGTGTGTGTGTGTGTGTGTGTATGTGTGTGTGCGTGTGCGTGTGCGTGTGTGTGTATGTGTGTGTGTGTGTGTCTTATCAGCATACCAGAGCTGGGCTGAAAAGAAAAGTACTGAAACTTGCCTTGAAACATGATTACTTAAAAAGAACATTAAGATGGTGAAATATATAGCCAAGCGGGGTGCAGCAGTGGCAGTTGCCGAGGCAAAATCTCGGGCGTGGGAGGAGTTTGGTGAGGCCATGGAGAAAGACTATCGATCGGCTCCAAAGAGGTTCTGGCAGACTGTCCGGCGCCTCAGGAGAGGGAGGCAGCAACTCGCTCACACTGTTTACAGTGGGGATGGGGAGCTGCTGACGTCAACTGGGGCTATAGTCGGACGGTGGAAGGAATACTTTGAGGAGCTCCTCAATCCCACCAATGCGCATTCCGAGGAGGAACCAGAGCTGGGAGGCCTGGGGATGGACTGTCCAATCTCGGGGGCAGAAGTTGCTGAGGTAGTCAAACAACTACACAGCGGCGGAGCCCCGGGGGCGGATGAGGTTCGTCCTGGGTATCTCAAGGCTATGGATGTTGTAGGGCTGTCATGGTTGACACGTCTCTACAACATTGCGTGGTCATCGGGGGCAGTTCCTAGGGAGTGGCAGACCGGGGTGGTGGTCCCCATCTTTAAGAAGGGTGACCTGAGGGTGTGTTCCAACTATAGGGGGATCACACTCCTCAGCCTCCCTGGAAAGGTCTACTCCAAGGTACTGGAGAGGAGGGTCCGATCGATAGTTGAATCTCAGATAGAGGAGGAGCAATGTGGTTTTCGTCCTGGCCGTGGAACTGTGGACCAGCTCTATACCCTTGCAAGGGTGATGGAGGGGGCATGGGAGTTTGCCCAACCAATCCACATGTGCTTTGTGGATTTGGAGAAGGCTTATGACCATGTCCCCAGGGGCACCCTGTGGGGGACGCTCCAGGAGTATGGGGTGGGTGGCTTTCTGTTAAGGGCCATTCAGTCCCTTTACCAGAGGAGCGTGAGTTTGGTCCGCATAGCCGGTAGTAAGTCGGACCTGTTCCCAGTGAGGGTTGGACTCCGCCAGGGCTGCCCTCTGTCACCGGTTCTGTTCATCACTTTTATGGACAGAATTTCTAGACGCAACCGTGGTGTGGAGTGTGTCGAGTTTGGTGGCAGGAGAATCTCGTCTCTGCTTTTTGCGGATGATGTGGTCCTCCTAGCTTCATCCAGCTCTGACCTTCAGCTCTTGCTGGGTAGGTTCGCGGCCGAATGTGAAGCGGCTGGGATGAGGATCAGCACCTCCAAATCTGAGACCATGGTTCTCGACCGGAAAAGGGTGGCTTGCCACCTCCGGGTCGGGGGAGAGGTCCTACCTTAAGTGGAGGAGTTTAAGTATCTCGGGGTCTTGTTCACGAGTGAGGGTAGGAGGGATCGGGAGATCGACAGGCGGATTGGTTCGGCGTCTGCAGTGATGCGGACGCTGAGCCGATCTGTCGTGGTGAAGAGGGAGCTGAGCCAGAAAGCCAGGCTCTCGATTTACCGGTCGATCTACGTCCCAATCCTCACCTATGGTCATGAGCTTTGGGTAATGACCGAAAGAACGAGATCGCGGATACGAGCGGCCGAAATGAGTTTCCTCCGTAGGGTGGCCGGGCTCAGCCTTAGAGATAGGGTGAGGAGCTCGGACATTCGGGAGGGACTCGGAGTAGAACCGCTGCTCCTCCGGATCGAAAGGAGTCAGTTGAGGTGGTTTGGGCATCTGGTCAGGATGCCTCCTGGACGCCTCCCCGGGGAGGTGTTTCGGGCATGTCCTGCCGGCAGAAGGCCCCCGGGTCGACCCAGGACACGTTGGAGAGGTTACATCTCCAATCTGGTCCGGGAACGCCTTGGGGTCCTGCCGGAGGAGCTGGTGGAGGTGGCCGGGGAGAGGACGGCCTGGAGCTCCCTAATTGGGATGCTGCCCCCGCGACCCGGACCCGGATAAGCGGAGGAAGACGAAGACGACGAAGACGAAATATATAAAAACTGTAACATTCCCCCTGAGTGTGAATTTTTAAGTAATAAAAGATAAACTCAACAACACCTGAGGACTTTTGCACCTCATGAATGATAAAAATCAGAGTCATACCAAAATACAAGTAAAAGTGTGAACTTTTATGTCGCGTATACGGGTGTTAAATAGAACCCTAGTAGAGATAAATGTAAAAAATAGAATGTAATAAGTAAAATAGCAAAATACGCCTTCATATCAAAAGACCTGAGTAAGATTTTAACCCTTTGATGCATGAATTATGAAATCTTCAACCATGTTTTTAACACATTTTTTCATTCATCTTTAGGTGTGAATGAAACAAATTTCAACTTTTTCAACTCTTTTGTAACATTTAATAATTTACATATAATTTACTACATGTCCAACTCAGTGGACAGTGTGCATTCTGAACATGAAATATGTTGGCTTGCCTTACCGAAGTCCAAATGGAGGGGCTCACATGCAATAAAGTCTTCAACAGCTGTGCTTAATAGCAACAATAAATAAATAAATAACAATTTTGAGTACCTGTCCACTGTAGTGGCCGTTATGCATTAAAGGGTTAACTACCAGAAGATCAACCATAAAAACCTAAGTAATTAGGAATTGTGACTTACCTTACCCGTGCGAGATTTAGAATGTCCAATCAATCTGACGGTTTTCTGTTTGTTGTATTGTGACTTGTTTCCTGCCGTATTTATTTTATCTGTGCCTGCATTCCTGCCTGCAGATCAATGTATATATATATATATATATCCTGTGTTACGTTTTATTGTATTTTTACTCTTTAATACTAACTCTCATACTTTGCCCATGTAACTGTCATTGTTTTGACATCAAATTTTACTGACAGGGCGATTTTTATTCTATTCTATTCTAATCTATTCTATTCTATTCGAATGCGTTTCTTGCACAAATGCTGTTTGAATGCTGAGCAGATCCGTCAATGTAATGTGTCAAGATTTGAGATTGGGGGGTGAACTGGAGCACCCAGAGAACCCCCCCCCCATGCAGCAGAAATAGGACAGAAATAATTTGATCGGGTGATCTGTTCTCTGTGAGATATTTACTTCTGCTGCAGTTTTTTAATGCTTACAGCATTCAAACTATAATGTCATATCTTCTTCAGAAAAACTGTTTTACAGCAACATTCTTCTCTTATGTACTTGTGTCTAGAATAACGTTTTGAATTTTATATTATTATACACTAGTTGTCTAATACAAAGTTTTCTAAAATGGAGGTGTGGGTCTAGTAGGAATAGAAGGAAGCAGGGATTTCCCAGAGAGTGGAGGAAGCGTGGTTTTCCCAGAGAGTGGAGGAAGCACGGTTTTCCCAGAGAGTGGAGGAAGCACGGTTTTCCCAGAAAAAGAAGGGAGCACGTTGTGGGGGACTGTCCTCTGCTCTATAGGTTCCCCTCTGACTGGTTGTGGAGCAGACTCTGTTGGTTTGGGCTGGGGACGTGACGTTGAGGAGTGTGGTTTTTCACTCCCATCACGTTCTAATTTGACCAGTTGATGTTTGGAAGACCTTTTCCCGAACCCTTCCTCCTTTTTAGCACTCTTTGGAGATCTGTCCATCTTTTTCACCTCACCCCTTCGTTTACCAGGAGTTTCCAGGCATTTGGTTTCCTTCGGAGATGTTTGATCTGCAAAACTCTCTTCCTGTTCGTAGTCAGAGCTCGATGGAAGCAGTTCTTTCCCCATTTCTCCTTCAGAAGACGTGAATTCAAAATCGGAGTTTGACCAACTCAGATCACCGTTTTTATCAGCGTCGGTCAAACGTAGATGCTCAGAATTTTCCTGTTCCAACTCAGAGCTTGATGAGCACATTTCTTCACTGACTTCATCATCAGTGCCTACAAAGCACATCTCCTTAACTGCCAGTGTTCTTTCATGTTTCTCTCTCATCTCCTCCAAATCTGCTCTAGCTTGAGTGAGTTTGGTTCGGTACACCCTCGAAGCAGATTGTGCTTTCTCTAATTCGTCTGACAGCCGTTTGATCTCCTGCTGCTGTTTTAATTCACTTTTCTTGTGAAATTCTTTCAGCTTTTCAAATTGCTCTTTCAAAGAGTTAACTAAAAGTTCCAGCTCTTGAGCTTTGTGTTTCATCTCCTCGTGTTCCACTGTAGTTTGAGATCCTCGCACGCTTTTCAACTCCTCTTTCTGCGATTCACAATTCTCGTTCAAAGAGTTCACTAAAACCAGCAGCTCTTGATTTTTGCTTGCTAAATAAGTTTGGGAACCACTGTGTTAACGTAACAACTGCAGAAACATACAGACGAATCCCACATCAACACAAACGGACGAGGCTTCGCGTACAAGAACCTGTTGTGTCTGATGTTGGTTTTGTGCACTTTCACATTCTTTACAAGACAAAGATAATTTGGTGTTTTATTAACAAATTACAGTTATAAATGAAACGTTTGGGTGGTAACTTATTTAGGAAAGGTGAGTGGATTAGCCTTAATGTGACGTCATCAGCAGGCGCAGGACCCCGAGCCGATCCATCAGCCCGAGCAGATCCTGTACCGACACCGGCTCTGACCAGAGAATGCTGCTGTGGTGTCCTTGGGCAAGACACTTAACCCGCCTTGCCACCATCGCCGTCAGGGTGTGATTGTATGTGTGAATGGGTGAATGATGCACTCTAGTCTAAAGCGCAGTGATGTCGGGGTTGATGTCGACTAACTCTCAGGAGAACAGCGGTGGTCTCAGGTTGTTCTTAATTAGCTTCAGATTCACTTGAGTAGATCTGAATGATTCAGGAATTCATCTCCTGTAAGGGTTTAAACTCAGATAGACGGATATGATGGATCTGATCAGTTTCCAGGTGAATACAGGGTATCCGCGGGTCCTTAAAAAGTCTTTAAAAGTCTTAAATTAGCTTTTCCAAATTTAAGGTCTTAAAAATCCATAAAAATGACAAATAATCCTTAAATAGAGTTTTCAAAGGTCTTAAATTACCAAAGACCCAATAAACAAGATTGTTTTATTTCTATAAAATTTTCGTGAATTTCTAGTTAGTGTTCAGCGTTTTTTGTGTACGATGTTGCCGTAAGCGGAACCGTACACATTCAGCTGGTTGTGAAAGGGGGCTATTTTTAAATGAGCACATTAGCTGGTTAAGCTAGTGGGAGCTTGCGCCATGGGGAAGTGCAAGTTTAATGATAACTGGATGGCTAATCCTACATTCGCGACGTGGTTAGCACCGGTTCCAGGCAATAACTGGAAATTATAGCTTAAATTTAAAAATTGCTTAAATTTGGTCAAAGTGGCCTTAAAAAAGGTCTTAAAAAGTCTTAAATTTGGCTCCCTTACACCTGCAGATACCCTGTAAATAATGACTTGGCTAGAGTGAAACCGTGTGGGTGAAACTGACTAGAGCTGCAGCAGCCATCTTCAGGGGGATCAACAGTTATTCAGTAGTACATGTTTGTGTTAGGAGAACACCTTTGGGCACACGCACACTTCTACCTGATCTCTGGTCACTCCGTCAGGGGAATGCGTTTTTACATGTTATTGTTTGTTTTGTTGGATTCACACATGTGTCCTGATGTTTCTTCTGTGCTCTGTAGGAAGAGCAGCACAGCCGGAAGCTGCGTGTGACTCAGCAGGAGCTTCAGGAGGTTCTGGGAAAGCTTGGAGAATCTGAGCTCCACAGTGAGAGTCTGGCTAAAGAGCTGGACGCCACCAGGCTGCAAATCAGAGAGACGGTGAAGTCGGACACCAGCTGTTCTTTCACTCAACGTAGCACTGTTAACATCACGTGTGTGTGTGTGCATCCATGTGTGTGGTGCAGGAGGCCCAGCTGTGCAATGTGGAGGAGGAGCTGACGCTGAAGGAGGCACAGTGGCTGCAGGAGAAGGCCAAGCTGCAGAGCACCATCAGCGCCCTGGAGCAGCAGTTAGAGCTGGAGAAGGATCAGCACAGCAAGGAGGTGAAGTTACAGCTGATGCATCAACCCTTCATCAGATACTCCTGGAACCATTTAAATCCCATCTAGAACAGTCTACTGTAGCACATGGTTGGCCCTAATCATCTACTTTTACTGTTCAAAAGTAAATGAATCATGTTGTCAGCAAAGGCCTTTAGGGGCACAGGCCCACTCTCACCTGAGCCAAAGGTTAAAAACTCACTGCAACACTCTCAGACCGACTCCAGCTGCATGGAAGGGTTTGAGCATCTGCTAGTGTAAGATTTTCATTCTGAATCTTTTTGTTTTTTACTATCTACCGCTGGAAAGAGGAGGAGACCCATCTGTGGGTAACCCTGTTGTCTAGTAGCTCCGGTTGAGCCACATGGAAGCAATAAGTGCAGTTAGGGGCTGTAAACAAGCAGTTCCTCCCCTCCCTGAAACCACTCATCAGGTACTCCAGGTCTCCACCCATGCAATCAGCAGGGGTGTCAACATCAAATTCCCACTGGGCCAAAATGAAAAACTGGGACGAAGTCGCGGGCTAAACTCAATATTTTTTTAAAAGTGACGGCAATGTGCACATTTTCCTTTATCTACAGCCATGTATGGTTGAAACTTTTCATTTGGAAACAAACTTATTTTTGCAGCAACCTATCAACATTTTTGTTTGAACCTCGGATTCAGGAGGAGCAATGTGGTTTCTGTCCTGGCCGTGGAACACTGGACCAGCTCTATACCCTTAGGGGGGTCCTGGAGGGTGCGTGGGAATTTGCCCAACCAGTCTACATGTGTTTTGTGGATTTGGAGAAGGCGTTTGACCGCATCCCTCGGGGGGCCCTTGGGGGGTACTCCGGGAGTATGGGGTACCAGGCCCTCTGATACGGGCTGTTAGGTCCCTGTATGACCGGTGTCAGAGATTGGTCCGCATTGCCGTTAGTAAGTCGGGCTCGTTCCCAGTGAGAGTTGGACTCCGCCAAGGCTGCCCTTTGTCACCGATTCTGTTCATAACCTTTATGGACAGGATTTCTAGGTGCAGCCAAGGTGTGGAGGGCATCCGTTTTGGTGGCCTGAGGATCAGGTCTCTGCTTTTTGCAGATGATGTGGTCCTGTTGGCTTCATCAGAACGTGATCTTCAGCTTTCGCTGGAGCGGTTCGCAACCGAGTGTGGAGCAGCGGGGATGAGAATCAGCTCCTCTAAATCTGAGACCGTGGTCTTGATTCAGAAAAGGGTAGAATGCCTTCTCCGGGTCAGGGATGAGGTCCTGCCCCAAGTGGAGGAGTTTAAGTATCTCGGGGTCTTGTTCACGAGTGAGGGAAAACTGGAGCGTGAGATCGATAGGTGGACTGGTGCTGCATCTGCAGTGATGCGGGCGTTGTACCGGTCTGTCGTGGTGAAGAGAGAGCTGAGTCAGAAGGCAAAGCTCTTGATTTACCGGTCGATCTACGTTCCTACCCTCACCTATGGTCATGAGCTTTGGGTAGTGACCGAAAGAACAAGATCATGGATTCAAGTGGCCAAAATGAGTTTTCTCTGCAGAGTGGCTGGGCTCTCCCTTAGAGATAGGGTGAGAAGCTCGGTCATCCGGGAGGGGCTTGGAGTAGACCCGCTGCTCCTCCACATCGAGAGAAGGTGGCTCGGGCATCTGGTCAGGATGCCTCCTGGACGCCTCCCTGGTGAGGTTTTCCGGGCACGTCCATGCTTGTTGGGCAGTGTCTACGGTCCGTTGACAGCTCTCAGCTCTCTTTCTAGTCTCTGCTCTAAGCGCGGGGTGGGATCTACGGTCTTCCTCCGCATGCTATTGGAAACCAAACAACCAGACGTACTCACCGCTATGGATGTCAAGTCAACGATGCGGTCCGCCCTATTCCGTCAAAAAAGATGCAAATACGTCCTTTTTGAAATAAACTAAAGTACCTCCATCCATCTCCCCTTGACTCAAAGAAAACCCCGAGTCAAAAATAGTCCAAAGTTGATGCCAAAGCCGTTTCAAACGATCCACCGCTATCTTTATATCAGTAACATCCCGTCCACCAACAGAGTGCTGTGATTGGCCCACCAAACCAAAACAGCGCTGTGATTCAACCACTACGGAGCAGCGGCCATCTTGGTTTGCTAACTTGCAGGTACATTCTGCCCATTTGGCTGACAGAGTGCTATGATTGGCCCATCAAACATATAAAGCGCTGTGATTGGACTACTTTGGATGTCTATCAACGAGGCAGTCCGCCATTCCATCGTGGAAAAACTACAAAACACATAAAAAAATGAGCACAATACATCGTTTTTTCTAAATAGATGTGCTGTGATTGGCCACTCCCAATTATTTAGAAGCGTTTTGTCTAGATTACATTTTCTTGCAGACAGTAATGCCGTGCAATGTTCAAGCACTTTCTCACAGAACCAGAAATATATTTTCTATTGACTGTTTGATAAATAAAGTAACAAAAAAATTAAATCGTTTTAAATTTTTTCCCAGTCGGTAAATGACATTTAGCATTAATATGCCCTGCTTTCCTGCGGGAGTAGCTATCAGCTCATATTGTGGCATTTAAGACCCTAAATGCTGTTTTTATGGGGAAGTATTCTAAGTATTCTGAATACAGTACCGAGATTAAACAGAGTAACGGAATACATTACAGAATACATTTTAAAGCAAGTATTCAGTATTCTGTAACTAAATACATGTACAAAGTATTCTCCCCAACACCGTTGTAGAGAAATAGAGTGATGAAACTATCTAGAGTTGTATTTTAATACACTGTAAGTAGATCACTTGTTATAATCAGAAGATGGGCTGTTTTTATCATCAGGGAGTTTAATTAAACACTCTGTATTGACTTTGAGACAAGAAAAGAGAGAGAGTTGGGATCGTTTAAGAATCTTTAATTTCTTAATTATAAATTCTTAACAATCTACCAGGAATAACTCTGTGTTGTTTGGAAATGAATGTGATGTTCGATGTGCGTGTGTGTGTGTGTGTGGTTGGTTCAGACTCCTTAGGCTGACGTCATTGAATCTGGTAGTCTGATTGTTATGACTAGATATCACGAGGCTTATAAAGTGATGACATGAGCTGCTATTTTGCCGTGTACGTACCCAGTGGGGGCCTCCCAGGTAGATCAGGAAATGCCAGGTCTGAAGACCTCGGATGTGCGCTGGAGCTGGTCGAAACAGCGATCGCAGAGTTTCAAAGCCCGTCTGAAGGGTCGACCTAGGTAACCATCGGCAGCGTCAGCAGGTGCTCTTATTTTGAAAGGATGTCGTCTGGTTGTTAAACGACGAAAATCTCCAACTTCACAGTTCTTAGTTTAAAGAAGAAAACACATCTGGCCAGTCTGTGCTTCTCTTTGGGATGACGTTACTAGAACTGAAGTCAAAATGGAACTGACTTAAAATGGCGTTGCCTTGTTTTATATCTCTGAATTGTTGATAAGTTTTAGTAAAGCGGATTGGACACTTTAAGTCAACAAGCCAGATTCTCTTGCGGCAGCCGAAGGCTCTGATTGGTTGGAACAATGTGTCATGCATTTCTATGGAGATGAGGGTCTGTCTGTCTGTGCAGTAGTCCTGTTTTCATTAAACACATAAATCATGACATCTTTATTCCACAGATCATTCACTTGATTATTATTGATCAACATCTGGTTCGACTAGCTTTAATCACAAATTAAGTACTTTGATTATTGAAAAGCGTTCTTCTTCTCCTTCTGGCTCTCCTCCTGGAATGTAAACAGTCTGAGGAACACCCGACCTTGGCGTTTTCTACACGGGTGTTACTGTGTACGGGGGCAGCTGTGTGGAGCTGAAAATAATGAACTTCATAACGTTACACTGTGTTCCAATGGTCATGTGCTACCGAGGCTTCTGTTCTCAACCTTTGTTAGCCGTTTAGCTAGCTGAGCAAGGATACACGGTAGGGGTCTTTTAGCCTCGCCTTGGTCAAAAATTTCCCAGAATACACCGCAGCATTTTCAAAAGGATAACGGATCAGAAGCCGGCAGCTACTTTGGGGGCAAATTTCCAGTTCATCAACAGTTATCTATCTATCTATCTGTCTGTCTGTCTGTCTGTCTGTCTGTCTGTCTGTCTGTCTGTCTGTCTGTCTGTCTGTCTGTCTGTCTGTCTGTCTGTCTGTCTGTCTGTCTGTCTGTCTGTCTGTCTGTCTGTCTGTCTGTCTGTCTGTCTGTCTGTCTGTCTGTCTGTCTGTCTGTCTGTCTGTCTGTCTGTCTGTCTGTCTGTCTGTCTGTCTGTCCGTCCGTCCGACCGCACGGACGGACGGACGGACGGACGACATACATACATACATACATACATACATACATACATACATACATACATACAATACTTTTTTTTAGATCCAAAGCAGTTGTCCAAGGAACTACAGTGTCCTCGTAAGCAAGGCATCTGGCCTAGCAAGACATCGCCTTTGTTAACGTTTTGTAAATGGTTACTTTTAATAAATTGTCAATAGAATATAAAGGTGTTCAATAAAATGTAATAATCCATAAAAATATGGATCATCAATATTATTGACCTATTGATATTCGATTGATGATGAAACTGGGTAATTTGGGTACGCCAGGGAAACAACACTATGTAATAATTTTACACAGAGGCAAAAATGTCATTTATAAAAATCTGTTTATTACTATATTTCTACTACTATGATGATACAGAACAAACGATTATAAATAATGAGTTACGGTGATATCAACTGAGACACTGAAAGAACAATGATGGAATATGCAGATTAGCAGATCCACTGTGTGGTGAAGTCCTGCTTCGTCCAACTAAGGAAGCTGGCCTGAGTCGAGTCGGTTCTGGTGAGAAGTCATCTGGAAAGAATCATTCATGCATTCATCACCTCGAGGCTTGACTACTGTAACAGTCTTTATGTCGGGATGAGCCAGGGATGTCTCAATAGACAAGAAATGGAGTAGATGAAATTATGACCAGGGTTCCCACGTGTCCTGGAAAACCTGGAAAATGATAGTCCAATTTTCCAATTGGAAAATAATTTTCCCTCCTTGTGGATAAACAAACGGATTATTGGGCAATATTGGGCTGCAGCGCTTCTCCTTTCATTTCTGCATCTAGCTGGCACAGTGCCCCACATGACGCTTCCAACCAATCAGATTGCATATTCCCCTTCAGTTCCAGTTCCACTTCTGTTTTTCCAACTGTCATTTTGGCTAGATTTACAGATTTTTCACCCCTAGATTTATTTCCCCAAAGAAGGGCCAAAAGTAGCGACTCGGTTCACGAGTATTGCTTTATTGCAGTTTATAGAGTGAGAGGTTTTTCTCCTTCTCTCTGTTGAGTGACAAAGGAGCAGCAGAGAGCTTTTGTTTTTTTCACTCATACATTGAGACGAGCGAACATGACGAGAGCTTCGGGATAGCGACGGAAAGCAGGTAGTCTACCGGACCCGCGCTCCACTCAGTAATTCATACTAGTTCTATCGTCCGACAGCAGAAACAAAAATGTGAATGAGAAAAATGTCATGAATTTGATTCTATCAAAAATACTAAGTATGTGCTCAGAGGACAGAGCCTCAGCTGTTCATACTGTTTTTAGCTAGCTACACAGACCGCAGCCAGGTGGCAGTGAGAACTGAAGACTGGCATGGTCATTTGAACAAAGTTGTTAACGTAATTAAATTGAATTAAACACGGCTAAATTAATAACTAGAATGATTTTAAGTGGTAACCATATATTTATCATAGTAATGCTACGTACAGTCCAGACTAAAATGGTTGTGAACAACTACAAGTACTTATCTCTGAGGTAGAAAAAAAAATTTTCTCAGGTCCAATATGTCTGTGGTGTTAGCGGGAGATATTAGCCTAGTCATCTACCCTGAATCTTGTTTCTGGATGACTGGACTAACCTAAAATGACCAATACTGGAACAACAAAATGCAGTTTAACATCCAACTATGTGAAATAAGCAGTAAAGTGTAATGTGGTGTGTACAGTAAGTATAATACATAGAATATGAAAGATATGAAAGAGCTAAGGTTTGAAAAGCAGGCCTAATTTATTGAATAAACAGTCAATATAAACAGTAACAATCTTTCAAAATATGTCTTTGTGTCCTTTATAGGCAGGAGTGAGTGATGTCAGGAAGACGGTGCCAATTCAAAACTTTTCAAAACTGGCTTTTTGCTAGCCCCAAGACTCTGCCTGTGTGTTGGGGTTTACCCCGCGGGACGAGAGGGTAGCTTCCCTGTGCCTTCGGGTCGGGGAATGGGTCCTGACTGTTGTTTGCGCTTATGGGCTAAATATCAGTTCAGAGTACCCACCCTTTTTGGAGTCCCTGGGACGAGTGCTAGATAGTGCTCCATCAGGGAACTCCATTGTCCTGCTGGGGGACTTCAATGCTCACATGGGCAATGACAGCATGACCTGGAGGGGTGTGATTGTAAGGAACGGCCCGCCTGATCTGAACTCGAGTGGTGTTTCATTATTGGACTTCTGTGCAAGCCGCAGTTTGGCCATAACGAACACCATGTTCGAACCATAAGGATGCCCATCGGTACACTTGGTACCAGGGCAGCCTAGGTCACAGGTCGATGATAGACTTTGTAGTCTTATCATCTGACCTACGGCCGTATGTTTTGGACACCCGAGTGAAGAGAGGAGCGGAGCTGTCAACTGATCACCACCTGGTGGTGAGTTTGATCAGATGGCAGGGGAAGATGCTACATAGACCTGGCAGACCCAAACGCATAGTGAGGGTCTGCTGGGAACGCCTGGCAGAAGAACCTGTCAAGACGGTCTTCAACTCCCACCTCTGGCAGAGCTTTGACCGCGTCCCGAGAGCAGTGGGGGACATTGACTCCGAGTGGGCCTTGTTCCACTCTGCGATTGTTGAGGCGGCTGCTGTTAGCTGTGGTCGCAAGGTGGCCGGTGCCAGTCATGGTGGCAACCCCCGTACCCGCTGGTGGACACCAGAGGTTCGGGGAGCCGTCAGGCTGAAGAAGGAGGCCTACAAGGCGTGGCTGGTCTGTGGGTCTCCGGAGACAGCAGACATGTTCCGGATATCCAAGCAGGGTGCAGCAGTGGCAGTTGCCAAGGCAAAATCTCGGGCGTGGGAGGAGTTTGGTGAGGTCATGGAGAAAGACTATCGATCGGCTCCAAAGAGGTTCTGGCAAACTGTCCGGCGCCCCAGGAGAGGAAGGCAGCAACTCGCTCACACTTTACAGTGGAGATGGGGAGCTGCTGACATCAACTGGGGCTATAGTCGGAGGGTGGAAGGAATACTTTGAGGAGCTCCTCAATCCCTCCTACGCGCATTCTGAGGAGGAACCAGAGCCAGGAGACCTGGAGATGGACTGTCCAATCTCAGGGGCAGAAGTTGCTGAGGTAGTCAAACAACTACACAGCGGCAGAGCCCCGGGGGTGGATGAGATTCGTCCTGGATATCTCAAGGCTATGGATGTTGTAGGGCTGTCGTGGTTGACAAGTCTCTGCAACATTGCGTGGTCATCAGGGGCAGTTCCTGTGGAGTGGCAGACTGGGGTGGTGGTCCCCATCTTTTAGAAGGGTGACCTGAGGGTGTGTTCCAACTATAGGGGGATCACACTCCTCAGCCTCCCTGCCTCCCTGGAAAGGTCTACTCCAAGGTACTGGAGAGGAGGGTCCGATCGATAGTTGAATCTCAGATTGAGGAGGAGCAGTGTGGTTTTCGTCCTGGCCGTGGAACTGTGGACCAGCTCTATACCCTTGCAAGGGTGATGGAGGGGGCATGGGAGTTTGCCCAATCAATCCACATATGTTTTGTGGATTTGGAGAAGGCTTATGACCGAGTCCCCAGGGGCTCTCTGTGGGGGACGCTCCAGGAGTATGGGGTGGGTGGCTTACTGTTAAGGACCATTCAGACCCTTTACCAGAGGAGCGTAAGTTAGGTCCACATAGCTGGTAGTAAGTTGGACCTGTTCCCGGTGAGGGTTGGACTCCGCCAGGGCTGCCCTTTGTCACCGGTTCTGTTCATTACCTTTATGGACAGAATTTCTAGGCGCAGCCATGGTGTGGAGTGTGTCGAGTTTGGTGGCAGGAGAATCTTGTCTTTGCTATTTGCGGATGATGTGGTCCTCCTAGCTTCATCCAGCTCTGACCTTCAGCTCTTGCTGGGTAGGTTCGCGGCCGAGTGGGAAGCGGCTGGGATGAGGATCAGCACCTCCAAATCTGAGACCATGGTTCTCAACCGGAAAAGGGTGGCTTGCCAACTCCAGTTCGGGAGAGAGGTTCTACCTCAAGTGGAGGAGTTTAAGTATCTCGGGGTCTTGTTCACGAGTGAGGGTAGGAGGGATCGGGAGATCGACAGGCGGATTGGTTCGGCGTCTGCAGTGATGCGGACGTTGAGCCGATCTGTCGTGGTGAAGAGGGAGCTGAGCCAGAAAGCCTGGCTCTCGATTTACCGGTCGATCTACGTCCCAATCCTCACCTATGGTCATGAGCTTTGGGTAATGACCGAAAGAACGAGATCGCGGATACGAGCGGCCGAAATGAGTTTCCTCCGTAGGGTGGCCGGGCTCAGCCTTAGAGATAGGGTGAGGAGCTCGTACATTCAGGAGGGACTCGGAGTAGAACCGCTGCGCCTCCGGATCGAAAGGAGTCAGTTGAGGTGGCTTGGGCATCTGGTCAGGATGCCTCCTGGACGCCTCCCTGGGGAGGAGTTTCGGGCATGTCCTGCCGGCAGGAGGCCCCCGGGTCGACCCAGGACACGTTGGAGAGGTTACATCTCCAATCTGGTCCGGGAACGCCTTGGGGTCCTGCCGGAGGAGCTGGTGGAGGTGGCCGGGGAGAGGACGGTCTGGAGCTCCCTAGTTGGGATGCTGCCCCTGCGACCTGGACCCGGATAAGCGGAGGAAGACGACCACGATTTCAATCAGCACAGTGAATTAACCTGGTTCAGTTGCTGAGCAGAACAAAAACATGACATGGAGATGACTTGATGATGCCACAATGTCACATCTCTGGTATGAACTAAAGTAGAGAATGACTTCTTTTTTAGTTGTGTTGCATTGTAAGTAGAGGAAAGCAGGTGGGATTGTGAAAGACAAAAATCTTTCCACAACTATATTGTCAAAATAACAGTATAGGTAGGTACAATATCATATCTGTTTCTAAATATATCGGGATATCGGCAAACCATAGTTATGATAACTTGACTTGTACACTGAAAAAGTCTTGAAAATGTCCTGGAAAAGTCCTGGAAAATAATTTCAAGAAAAGAGTGGGAACCCTGTATGACACGTCTCACCTTTATGTTAATATTGTTTTATTCCGTGTGACCCCCTTGTTTCCTGATTAGCAGAAATGTTCTGTTCCTGCAGCTGGAGTCTCTGCAGCAGACCCGGGGTCAGCTCCTCAAGGTGTCGGAGCAGATCTCCTCCTCCATGCGCTGCTCCCAGGAGCAGCTCACCATAAAGCTCCAGCAGTCCAAGATCCAGCTGGAGGAAGCAGAGGCGCTCTGCAACCACACCAAAGCCCAACTAGACCAGGCTAGGATGGAGTTGGATTACACCCGGAATCAGGCCAGTCACCTCCAAGCCCAGCTGGAGCAGAGCCACATTCTGAACGAGCAGACGAGAGCTCAGAACGGTCTTCTGCTTGGCCGGGTCGAGCAGCTGACTGCAGAGTTGAACCAGGCCAGAGCCCAGGATACCCAGCTCCAAGCTCAGCTCCACGCTTCAGAGGAGGTGGTGGAGACATCAGCTGATTCGCTCCTCATTAAGGTATACATTTAGTCATGTTGGGTCAGGAGGGCGTTAAGCCTAGTTTTTACTTCTCCATCAGGTGCACTGACAGACGTTTTGCTCTCGGATTTCTCCGTTGCCTGATTGTTGCAAAGCAATTCTCCGCCAGGACAGCAGAGGGCGTAGCGCCACCATTACACTCACCTTTCTGGTCCACGATAGCGTATTTACTAATGTGTTTATATATTTCAGAGACTTTATGGCGCAGACGGACTTGTCCTTCATTCTCCACCTCTTCATGCAGTCACCATCTCTAAACCCACGTTACCCGTCATTTCTGTCCAAGAAGAAAGTGTTTGCTCCGTATTTGTGTTCTCTTTCAGTCACAGGGGAATAAACGTTTTTATTTTTAGACTTTTTACATTCTTCAATCTCTTCCGTGTCTGCCGCTAAATATCATTGTACTTTTTGAAAGGGCTGTTGGCGAATTTACAGGAAGCGGCGTAGCGGCGTACTGACCAGTCATATGCTTGCGGTCTCCAACACTTTAGAGGAATATTTAAAAATTGGGCACGTCTCCGTCTCCCTCTGTGAGCCTGTCAGAGAACCCCTGTGCAGACGCATCATGGTGTTGCATGTCTCTACACCAATGCAGATGGAGAAATATAAATCAGGCCTTACATCTGAGCCCTCATCAGTGTTCTGATCTTCTTACAGGAGTCTGAGGTGACCCGCCTCCAGGCCAGGATCTCCAGTCTGGGACGAGCCACTGAACAACAGAATCTGTTCAACCACATGCCCTCACTTCCTGTTCTTAACAAATTCTCTCCTCCCCCTGAGCTCTCCACCACCTTGTGTCCATCATCCTCCCAACCGCTGGCAGCAGCTAACCCTGCACCTGCATCCGTCCTTAACCCGTCCGACAGCCTTCTAAACTGTGACTGGCTCCAGAGCAGCAGCACAAACTCCTCTCTGGACTTCCCTCTGGACCTGAAAGCCACACTGAAGGAGGTGTTGAGCAAGCAGTCATGGGAGTCCTCGGTTTGCTCCTTCCCAGATACGGTGGACCACAGTTGGCAGGGGCTTAGCGTCACAGGAGCTTCTGACCTGTCCTTCAACCCTCTCACATACATGTTGGACCAACAAAACAGCACTGACCTCAGCGTGGAGGCTAATGCCGAGCAGGAAGGAGACGAACTGCATGGCGGGTCTAGGAGGGAGTCAACAAGCACTCTGGAGGGTCCGGAGGAGAACGCTGACTTGGTCTCACTTACAGGGATGCTGAAATTTGTAAATCAGACGTTAGCCATGCAGAAGGACCCGTCCATAAGGAACTCCACAGGACAGGTCCAGACCTGACACAGGTACAGCTCTCTCCACACAAATGTTGGTGTTATAGGTCAACGAATAATTTGTAAGCTTTTACTTACTTTTTGGATTCTTCAATAAATTTGTAAATATGGAAATATTTACCGATTTATTAATTAATTAAGATATCCTGAGATATCTACGGGGCACCACCCCTTCTAATTAGAAAGGGAAATGAATCCAAAATTCTTATCAGTCTCGACTAAACGTTCCGTGAATCCTAACGAGCTGCAGTTGAATTTTATATCACACAAACAGATTCACTTGAGACAAAAATCTTAATTGGCTATAGATTTATTAACTAATATATTCACTTCAGCTCCTTCTGAAGCGTTAATCAATCAATATCAACCAACTGATTTTATCAAATGAATAACAACAATGAAATGATACCGTAAAACAAGGAGACCCCAATGGATGGGTGTGTTTTAGTCGTGTGTCCTCCTAAACACTGAAAACAAACGTGTGTGTGTGTGTGTGTGTGTGTGGAGCAGTGATGTGATGCTGGAGGAATGTGAGCTGTAAGCTGTGACTTTTCCTCAGATACAGACAGAAAAAGTTTAGCTCTTACTTTTAACTCAATCACAGTAAAACTTAACGTTTCAGTAATGTGGCACGTTTCATGCATAGTAACTTAAACACTTCAAATGCTAATTTTCTTCACAAGGCTAAAGAAAAACAACCCAATCAAAGGCGAATGAAAATATCTAACAGAGTCGGTAAGCCTGGCCACAGCTGACAGACACAACCCAGATATTAACAATAAAGAAACAGCTTACTTCAATTGTCCGATGGCGTATTTTGGTACGAAAGAGAAAACCGGTTCTACTTTAAAACGATCCACGGTTTTATCGCTTATTTTGGTCTAGAAGAGACGAGAAAGAAGAAGAGAGAGAGAAAAATAAAATAAAAATCAAACTCTTGCGTTAGCGAACCGAGGCGTCCCTTTGTTCTTCGCGCTGATTAGATGATGGTTCCGTTGCTTTCCAGCGGTTCTGTGTGCTCACACGTCCGGAGTCGTAGCAGCGAACAATCCCTCACACATCAGCTAGAGCTGGGCATCAGGAGAGCAGATCTGATGGGTTTCCACTGCTTTTCAGCGGTTCTGTGTTCGATCCACTTCAGCAGCCAGGCCTCCGCGTGCTCACGTTGTTCGGAGCGACAGCAACGAGCGTCTTCAAGCCAGTTGACCGAACAAAAGATGGAGTTAGGTTTCGTTTCGCTATAATTTATAGCTTCAGCGGCTGGCGGGAAAGTCCGTGTGGCTCCCGCACATACGCAGAACTTGTTTCCGGGGTTCGGCGGTGACGTCATCACATTGCTTCCGGCTCCAGGAATCAAGTTGTAGCTGGTGCTGATGTGTAAATATGCTCTTCAGAGCAATTTTGGCACAGTCTTTTGGAGAAATTACTGCAGCAATTTCTCATGAGGGCAGACCCTCAACATTCCCCCTTTTGGTTTCGGGGATCGCGCCAGAGCTCGATCGTCAGAAGTACAGATGGGTTCTTCCCTCATGAACGTTGGTCGACTTGGTTGTCGGTCGACTTGATTGTCGGAAGCACAGATGAGTTTGTCCCTTAGGAACATTGGTCTCCTTGGACGCCTTTGGTCTTTGTCTTGGATCCTGGTCAGGCACAAAAACAAAAGAGGATAGGAAACGGGATAGTCCCCACACGCATAACGAGGAGGAGCCACCCACGCAGGTGGTACGCAATGATGTCGTCGTCCATGCGAGAGGTAGTAGTGTGGAAGGACGGAGGCCGGCGGGCGGTTGACTCCACGAGGGGACAAAAGGGGCAAGGATCATCAGTCCACAGTCCATGGGGACAGGGATCAGGCAGTCCACAGTCCATGGGCTTAACAGGGGCATCCGTGAGGGATAAAAGGGGCATCTCACTGCCGGCCATACAGTTCAGTTCATGGGGCACGCGGTGATGTACGAGGTCCATAGTTCGCAAACGCGCATTGACCTATGTGGTCCCAAGACAAACATTAATTACATCATGAGCCATGTTTCTGTTGTCGCAATTTCAGGGTAATTTCTGGGAGATACGATGTTCTGGTCCCTTCAGCTGTTGTGTCTCCAAACAAATTCAGCCGTCTCAGAGCTTTCCACAGATGTCAGCACATCACCACTGCTTCTGCAGTGGTGATGTCACTGATCAGCACCAGACATCGTCTACAGTAACATAAGAAATATATAACATACGCCAATTTAATCTATTCAAGAACCAGCAGAGCTGCTGTGTGAGGTAAAAGGTGGCGTTCAAAGACCAGTAGAAGCGTTGTGTTTTCCGGTGCTTTGAATTTTGTCATTGTGGGGGATTCCCACTTGCACAAATGACCTCATCAGTGTTTACTGGCTCTTCTTTTAAGTTTACTTTGAACAAGAAATACTTCCAAACTGCAGAAGTTGTGTTGTTTAGACACCAAGTCAGCTGCCGGCACGGTTTCCACGCGGTCACGGGATGACATCACGTTCATTAACTTTATGGAATATTTCTAAAAGTTGGACAAAACATTTTAAACTATCATCATCATCACTGTTATCATTATCATCATCATCATCACTGTTATCATTATCATCATCATCATCATCATCACTGTTATCATTATCATCATCATCATCATCACTGTTATTATCATCATCATTATCTTTATCATCATTATCATCATGATCGTCATCTTTATCATCATCATCATCACTATCAACTCCATCATCATTGTTATCTTTATCTCATAATCATCATCATCATCACCACTGTCATCATTATCATTATCATCATCATTATCTTTATCATCATTATCATCATGATCGTCATCTTTATCATCATCATCATCATCACTATAAACTCCATCATCATTGTTATCTTTATCTCATAATCATCATCATCATCATCACCACTGTCATCATTATCATTATCATCATCATCATCATCATTACTATCAACTCCATCATCATTGTTATCTTTATCTCATAATCATCATCATCATCACCACTGTCATCATTATCATTATCATCATCATCATCATTAGCTTTATCATCATTATCATCATGATCGTCATCTTTATCATCATCATCACTATAAACTCCATCATCATTGTTATCTTTATCTCATAATCATCATCATCATCATCACCACTGTCATCATTATCATTATCATCATCATCATCATTATCTTTATCATCATTATCATCATGATCGTCATCTTTATCATCATCATTATCTTTATCGTCATTATCATCATGATCGTCATCTTTATCATCATCATCATCACTATAAACTCCATCATCATTGTTATCTTTATCTCATAATCATCATCATCATCACCACTGTCATCATTATCATCATCATCATCATTATCTTTATCATCATTATCATCATGATCGTCATCTTTATCATCATCATCATCACTATAAACTCCATCATCATTGTTATCTTTATCTCATAATCATCATCATCATCATCATCATTACCACTGTCATCATTATCATTATCATCATCATCATCATCATCATCTTTATCATCATTATCATCATGATCGTCATCTTTATCATCATCATCATCACTATCAACTCCATCATCATTGTTATCTTTATCTCATAATCATCATCATCATCATCACCACTATAATCATGATCGTCATCTTATTTATCATCATCATCATCATCACTATCAACTCCATCATCATAGTTATCTTTATCTCATAATCATCATCATCATCACCACTGTCATCATTATCATTATCATCATCATCCTCATTATCTTTATCATCATTATCATCATGATCGTCATCTTTATCATCATCAGCATCACTATAAACTCCATCATCATTGTTATCTTTATCTCATAATCATCATCATCATCACCACTGTCATCATTATCATCATCATCATTATCTTTACCATCATTATCATCATGATCGTCATCTTTATCATCATCATCACTATAAACTCCATCATCATTGTTATCTTTATCTCATAATCATCATCATCATCACCACTGTCATCATTATCATTATCATCATCATCATCTTTATATTTATCATCATTATCATCATGATCGTCATCTTTATCATCATCATCATCACTATCAACTCCATCATCATTGTTATCTTTATCTCATAATCATCATCATCATCATCACCACTGTCATCATCATTATCATCATCATCATCATCATTATCTTTATCATCATTATCATCATGATCGTCATCTTTATCATCATCATCATCATCACTATAAACTCCATCATCATTGTTATCTTTATCTCATAATCATCATCATCATCATCATCACCACTGTCATCATCATTATCATCATCATCATCATTATCTTTATCATCATTATCATCATGATCGTCATCTTTATCATCATCATCATCATCACTATAAACTCCATCATCATTGTTATCTTTATCTCATAATCATCATCATCATCATCACCACTGTCATCATCATTATCATCATCATCATCATTATCTTTATCATCATTATCATCATGATCGTCATCTTTATCATCATCATCATCACTATAAACTCCATCATCATTGTTATCTTTATCTCATAATCATCATCATCATCACCACTGTCATCATTATCATTATCATCATCATCATCATTATCTTTATCATCATTATCATCATGATCGTCATCTTTATCATCATCATTATCTTTATCGTCATTATCATCATGATCGTCATCTTTATCATCATCATCATCACTATAAACTCCATCATCATTGTTATCTTTATCTCATAATCATCATCATCATCACCACTGTCATCATTATCATTATCATCATCATTATCTTTATCATCATTATCATCATGATCGTCATCTTTATCATCATCATCATCACTATAAACTCCATCATCATTGTTATCTTTATCTCATAATCATCATCATCATCATTACCACTGTCATCATTATCATTATCATCATCATCATCATCATCATCTTTATCATCATTATCATCATGATCGTCATCTTTATCATCATCATCATCACTATCAACTCCATCATCATTGTTATCTTTATCTCATAATCATCATCATCATCATCACCACTATCATCATGATCGTCATCTTATTTATCATCATCATCATCACTATCAACTCCATCATCATAGTTATCTTTATCTCATAATCATCATCATCATCACCACTGTCATCATTATCATTATCATCATCATCCTCATTATCTTTATCATCATTATCATCATGATCGTCATCTTTATCATCATCATCATCACTATAAACTCCATCATCATTGTTATCTTTATCTCATAATCATCATCATCATCACCACTGTCATCATTATCATTATCATCATCATCATTATCTTTACCATCATTATCATCATGATCGTCATCTTTATCATCATCATCACTATAAACTCCATCATCATTGTTATCTTTATCTCATAATCATCATCATCATCATCATCACCACTGTCATCATTATCATTATCATCATCATCATCATTATCTTTATCATCATTATCATCATGATCGTCATCTTTATCATCATCATCATCATCACTATCAACTCCATCATCATTGTTATCTTTATCTCATAATCATCATCATCATCATCACCACTGTCATCATCATTATCATCATCATCGTCATTATCTTTATCATCATTATCATCATGATCGTCATCTTTATCATCATCATCATCATCATCACTATAAACTCCATCATCATTGTTATCTTTATCTCATAATCATCATCATCATCATCATCACCACTGTCATCATCATTATCATCATCATCATCATTATCTTTATCATCATTATCATCATGATCGTCATCTTTATCATCATCATCATCACTATAAACTCCATCATCATTGTTACCTTTATCTCATAATCATCATCATCATCATCACCACTGTCATCATCATTATCATCATCATCATCATCATTATCTTTATCATCATTATCATCATGATCGTCATCTTTATCATCATCATCATCATCACTATAAACTCCATCATCATTGTTATCTTTATCTCATAATCATCATCATCATCATCATCATCACCACTGTCATCATTATCATCATCATCATCATTATCTTTATCATCATTATCATCATGATCGTCATCTTTATCATCATCATCATCACTATAAACTCCATCATCATTGTTATCTTTATCTCATAATCATCATCATCATCACCACTATCATCATGATCGTCATCTTTATCATCATCATCATTACTATAAACTCCATCATCATTGTTATCTTTATCTCATAATCATCATCATCATCACCACTGTCTTCATTATCATCATCATCATCATCACTATCAACTCCATCATCATTGTTATCTTTATCTCATAATCATCATCATCATCATCACCACTATCATCATGATCGTCATCTTTATCATCATTATCTTTATCATCATCATCATCATCATCATCACTGTCATCATTATCATCATCACCACTGTTATCAGGATCGTCATCTTTATCATCATCATCATCATCACTGTCATCATTATCATTATCATCATCATCATCATCACTATCAACTCCATCAACACTGTTATCTTTATCTCATAATCATCATCATCACCACTATCATCATGATCGTCATCTTTATCATCATCATCATCACTACCACTGTCATCATTATCATCACCATCATTATCATCATCACTGTTATCTTTATCATCTTCATCATGTTAAAGGGCCTGTATTGGTATAGCACCTTCTTAGGGTTCTACAACCCCCCCCCAAGGTACTTCACAACACATTCAGTCATCCACCCATTCACACGCCATTCACACGCCAGTGGGGAAGAGCTACAATCAAATCAAATCAACCTTTATTTATAAAGAACCTTAGAGGCATGAAACATGACACCAACGTGCTGTACAGTTAAAATAATACAATTTTAAACCAACAATTTAAACATAGGAGCATAAGAGCATGTAAAAAATTTCAGCAACAGCTAACCCACAGAGTTAAATGCCAGATCATAAGAGTAGGTCTTCAACCTCATTTAAAAAACCTCTACTGATTGGGAGAGCCTAACAGCTAAGAGAAGGGCATTTCATAGTCTCGGTTCTGCTACTGAGAACGCCCTATCCCCTCTTGTCTTTAGCCGAGCTCGGGGAACCAAGGCCAGCAATTGGTTCTCAGAGTGGAGTGCCCAACCAGGAACGCATGGCTGCCACACCTCTGACAAATAGGCAGGGGCCAACCTATTCTTTGCCTTGAACACCAATAAAAGAAGTTTAAAACGAGTTCTGTAATGGACAGGTAGCCAGTGCAGAGCAGCCAGGATTGGAGTCGAGTGTTCATACTTTCTCTTGCCTTCCAAAAATCTCACTGCAGCATTCTGAACAAGCTGCAAAGGAGCTACAATACTCTTACTTAGACCAAATAAGACAAATGAGAGTTAGCGTAGTCAAGGCATGAGGTCATGAAGACATGAACAACAGTCTTAAGATCCTGTCTAGTCAAAAATAACTTCACTTTAGCTAAACGCCTCAGATGATAAAAAGGAAGCACCAACGTGAGCATCAAAACAGAAAGCATCGTCAATCCTCACTCACAGCCGGGATTGAACCTGCAACCTTCTAATTACTGGACAACCCGCTCTACCCCCTGAGCTACTGCTGTCCCATCATCATTAACATCATTATCTTAGTTGCTTGTGTTATGACCTTTTTATCTATTTGTTGTAAAGTTGTTTTATTATGCTTATTGCTCTTTGGTGATTTTATTCCATGTTGAGTTCAGCGCCTTGGGCCCCCACAAGGTTGGTGGAAGGCGCTATATAAATACAATTTTATTGATTGATCGATTGAACAGTGCCCTTGGAAACTGGTCGGGCTGAGCTGCATCGGTCCGAGTTGCTCTGAGTAGTGTCCCTGGAAAACCAGCTTTAGAGAGGCCTTACCACCACAGGCCTTGACATGTGAGGAGGGGCTGATCCGCAGACATTAGTGCACGAGGAGGGTAGTAGCGGTGGAGGAACACACTCAGATAGGAAGGGGGTTGACAATTTAAGGACTTGAAAACTAAAAGAAGACTTTTTCTATTTGTCCTAAATTGAAATGACAACCAGTGGAAAGATGAGAGAATAGGTATAATGTAATGTCTCCTGTTTGCTCCGGTCAAGAACCTTACGGCTGCCTTCTGAACCAGCTTAAGTCTGGACAGAGCAGCTTTGCTAGTGCCATAAAGGCAGGAGCAGGAGTAGTCAAGCCGAGATCTGTGATTTTATCGACGGACCTTTTGACAGAGCTCAGTTATTTCGTTGGGTCTGGTGGCAGAGCTCAGTTTATTTTTTTGAATGGATCACGGGTTTTCGAGGACGGTTACTCAGGATAGGCTTAAATTTGGAGAATCACCGAACTGTGCCATTAACCTAAGTGTCCCTCTTTAAGGCCGTGTTCATTTTTACTCTAAGGCTCCAAAGAGTTAAGGTCACACAGAAGAAGAAAGAGGTTTAGTCAGGCGGCGGAGTCCCTCTAACTTTATCAGGACTGAAACACGTTGAGTTTTCGAGTGGTTCAGGTGGAGGGAGTTTTCATCCAGCCACTCTTGGATGTTACAATGACAATTGAGCAGAAGTTGAGGTTGAGTGAGATGTAGATTTGGCAATCGTGCTCATATGAGTGATGGGAAACTGCATGCTGTTAAAAATGGCTCCTAAGGACAGAATATAAGGGAAAAGAGTAACGGTACAAGGATGGATCCTTGATGGCCCCCCAGGGAAGGGAGACCGACTGGGATGCATAGCGATCCAGCATGACTCTAAGGGTCCTGTTGGAGAAGTACGACGTGACCACATCCATGACGGATCCAGAAGAAGGGACCATGTGACCTCACTTACCGCTATCAGAGAGCTGAGGCACAACTTACTGTCAACCAGCGCTAAACTAGAAGCACCACTGCAGCATAAAAAGAAAAATGAGCAGGCGTCACACCTGAGCCGCAGCTTTCAAATCAACACCTACCCTCTATTTTATTTCCATTTCCACAAACCTACTGCTGGTGAGGAAGTTTTTAAATAAAGTGGGTCTACATTGACTCTGATACCAGGGTAAGGAAGAGTTCTTTGGTCATCATATTTACCTGTTGTTTTTTTCTGTCTTGTAGGCAGCTGCTCACACTGGATACATCCCTGTTTCCTCACACGTCTACTGTTTATTACCTCCTGTGTGTGTGTGTGTGTGTGTGTGTGTGTGTGTGTGTGTGTGTTTACCTAATATACTTCTTAGATCTAGAAAAGACTCGCATTTGTACTTCCTGTCGTGTGATTTGAAGCCATTTCTATGGATAAATTAAAGTGTTAATTGAAAACTTCTCATGTGATCAACAATTCTCTTTTATTAAAACAGCAGAACCAGAACATTCGGTTCAGAGAAGAAACGTTTGGTTCATGAGCAGAACTTGGGCTCCTGATGGTTGACTTAGATCCTGTAATAAACAAAGGGTGGAGCAGATGATTGACACCCATTAAACTCTGAGCTGATTGCTGGGCTTCACTCACGTGACTGCAGTCGCGCGAAACTCAAATGGGGGACAGGAAGTGTTTCGCTCCACAACAAGACAACCCGATGATGGATGAAAGTGATTTCACTTAGACTTTAATGAGCTGGCGCAGACGTGATATCGTGAAAAAATACATCTGACCCATATAGTGTAAAAGTGGGACTTTTCATACACTGGAGGATTTAACCAGCGCTGAAGCGATCAGCACAACAAACTACCTTCTGCTGCCTTCCTCCCATCACACTGCTAACCAAACAAAAGCCTTTTAGAAGCCCGGAAGCCTGCAGCTGTTGTATTTCAGGTTGATTAACCTTTTAGTCAACCGGAGAAGCTTTAGATGACAATCGCCTTCTTTTTGCCTGGAAGTGAGTTGTGCTATTGTTTCATTAACTCGTGATAATGATGCTATCGCTAATGCTAACGATGAGTATGTGCTAAGATCTCCTTGTTACTAACTTTTAGTGTCTTTTTAAATCCACATTTCTGGTGCGTTTGTTTTAATAAGGTAACAAAGTCATGTTTCAACGCTAAGCTAACGGCTAAAAACATTAGCACTCTGAAAGCTGTTTGCAGTGAGGACACGTGAAAACAGCATAAAACTGCGTCTAAGGCTGATGTTTGAGAGGTGAAGTAGCTCAGGAAAGAGCTGTCTGGCTGTAATCAGCTGCAGCGTTGCAGAGAGACTTTTGACTGGAGGTCAAAGGAGTTTGTTTCAAAAAGGCTTCTTTCCCGATTTGGCCGAATCAGGAGTCAGCTGGAAACCGAATTAATCGGGAAGTAAATCCTGTTTTATTAACCCACAATGTTATGATTTCTGGCTAAGTTTGGCAAATCAGAATTTGACATGTTGTAAGCGGGTGATGGGTTGTGCGCATGTGCCGTTAACCTTGAACTGTCGGACTGGAGGGTGGAGTCACTAGACTCTCTATAGACCTTCATTCGTTCGCAGGCTGCTGGGGTGTTAACAAGTGAAGCTTCCAAATAAACGGAGACGTGTTCCCGTACTCCAAAGGTATTTTTCACCTATCTCCTCATTGTCCTGAGACCACGAGCTCGAACCTCTACAGCTCGCCCGTTACAGCGGTGTTTGGCGATGTTTACCCCCGGGACGTGGCTCGTGAGAAGGCTACGCAGGACCATGTTCGGAGGCTCTTTTACCGGTATGGACGAGGACAAGCAGAGCCCAGTTTGGACTGAGGATGTGTGTAACGTCAAAGTGGAGCTGCCCGCGCCATTTTGTGGCGACGGTCGTAAACTCTTCGCTACTTGGATTAAACAGTTTGAGGCTGCCGTTCGCGCCCAAACCCGAGGAGCGGGAAGACGGAACTACACCGCCACTGTGGCTGCTCTTTTGCCCACTAGACTGGACGGGGCCGCTTTCCTTTTGTGGGACAGCCTCCCTGCAGCTATGCAAGGTGGCTTTGACCGTGTTAAACAGAAGTTAAATGAGGCATTTGGACAGAAACAGTTCATCTTGCACTTTCAGACCTGTGTTTCTGCTCGGCCTAGGCTGGCTAATGAGAGTTTGGAGATATATGCGGCTGATATTTCGAGGCTTGTCACGGAGGCTTTTCCTGAGTATGACGCCGGGGCACAAAATGGAGAAAAGTTTAGGCGTTTTCTCGCCGGTCTGGACCCAGGCCTCCGTGCTAAATGTCACGAACAGGGGGCTACTGATCTAGACGAGGCCCTGATTATTGCTGGACGTTGTGAGCGGGCTAGGCTGGCCTTGGGCGTAGGGACGCAGACCGTCAACTTCTCCTCGAATGGCCCGGTGACGGTGGCTGCACATTCTCCTGCTGGGACCGCTGAGAGGGGCTGTGATAATAAGGACACAGAGATTCTCCTTGGTGCTGTGGAGCGTTTAACTGCAAGGATGGAAAAATTACAAATGGATGTGACAGATTTGAAGGCGCGAAGCCGTGGTGTGGAGGATGACAGACTGGCTCGTCCATGGACGTAATTTGGGGGGGGGGGGGGACATGTCCCCCCCCCACACTTTTTCCAAAGTCAAGATTTGACCCCTGCACTTTTTACCATCCAAAAACAATATTACGCTGCATTAAATTGACACTGGTTGAGCTCTAGGACCAAGCAGAAAACAACCGTTTGTGTTGAAGCCTGTTTCCCATTAGAGCATACTGTAAAGATCCATGACCGTGAAAAGACTGCCTTCACTACTGGACATGGGCTGTACCAGTTTAGGTAAATCCCAATGGGTCAAACCAATGCTCCAGCAACCTTCCAGAGAGTCATGGAGCTGGTGCTTAAAGGCCTCCCCTGGCAGATCTGTATGGTATACCTTGATGACGTACTGATTTACAGTAAGTCCTTTAGTGAACATGTGGTGGCGCTGGACGAGGTGCTTTCAAGGATCAAATCCGCAATAGAGTTCTTTGACTAATTAAAAGAAAAGAGTTCATTCTTTGTTCTTCTGTTGAGCTGAAAATAAGCAGGGTAGAAGGAATGCATGAGACCTTGAGACTGTATCTCATGCAGACTAGTCCTGTGCAAAGAAGGGAAAAAACAGTCATTTCATTCCATTACATGGTTAAAGGAGCGCTGCGGAAAGCGCCCAGGAGGATTTTTTTCACAGTAAAACGGCGCTGCTTGTTTTCCCAGCTTCACCCGGGGATGATGACAGCAACACAGAGAGCGACACGGACATCGCCACAGAAAAGGTGTGTGACGAAGCTCTTCTGAGGCTGTTCAACTCCGACACTGAAGAAGATGACTTCAGTGGTTTCAGAGCGCAGGAGGACGATGAATAAACTAATCAATAACTTTTCTGATTTGTTTGATACTGATCAGTTCAGTTACGTTCAATTAAATTACGTTTTCAATTCAGTAGATATCTGCGGCTTTTAGCCCGGTGCGGCTTACATTGGGGTGCGCTCTATAGTCCGGAAATTACGGTAACTAAATAATACAGATTCACAGCTTGAACAAGTAATATGTGGTGTGCTGCAAGGCTCGGTCCTCGGAGCCAAATAATTCACACTCTACCTAAACGATATATTTTCTGTATCATCTCGGTTGAAATTCATTATGTTTGCTGATGATACAAATTTTATTTGTACTGGAAAAGATATGAGTTAAATACTGCAAGAGGTGGAAAATGAATTGGTCACATTTAAAAAGTGGTTTGACTAATAAATTATCATTAAATGAAAATCAAACTAAATTTATGATTTTTTCAGGAAACAGATAGTGATAACGCTAAACTTTATTTAAATGGAGTTCGAATTGACTGACTACATGAAGCAAAATGTTTAGGTGTGATTATTGATCGTACACTTAGTTGGAAACCACATATTGAATATATCAAACGCCAAGTGTCTAAATCTCTTGCTATACTCTATAAAACGAGGTACTCCACAAGAAAAGCTTCGTTTTTGATCTATTGCTCTTTAGTTCTGCCTTATTTGTCTTACTGTGCAGAGATTTGGGGAGATGTGGGAAAAGTTGTATTGAATCTCTATTTAAATTGCAAAAAAGGCTATTAGAATAGTTAATAAAGTAGGATACCTCACAACAACTAACTATTTACTTAAAGTCAAACTAAAATTTAGAGCTATTGTCCACGTTAAAACTTTAGAGATTCTCCATAGAGTAGCTAATAAAAATATCCCAAGTTGTTTAAAAGTTTATTTCAAATGAAGAGATAGCCATTATAATCTTAGAGGTGCATTGATTTTTGAATGTGCAAAAGCACGAACTAATGTGAAATGTTTCTGTTTTTGGCGTGAAATTATGGAGATATGTACTTCTTTATCAAAGTTTAAAGCATATGGTAGGTGTTAAATATTTACTGATTATGGAAGTACGTGTAAATAATGAAAATGTTTATAGGTTATTTGATTTAGATGGAAAATAGGGTAGGCTAAAATAAGCATTGCTTCTGCTTGTTCCTTTTTTGGTTGTAATTTATGTTGTTTTGTGTTGCTTAGATAGAAAACTCTGTTGATGTTATAATCAAAGAAATACATTTAAAAAGAGGTGTGGCCTTAAAGTTGTGTATTTTTTCCCAAAATGTAGCTGATTAGACCAGCTTTCTCAGGAAAATCGGTCCTACCTTTAATGGGCGGGGTCTGTTAGACCAAATATCTGGTATTTCCCATTTGTGTTGGTTTCACGATGATCAGGAAGTCTGCAGGAAATGTGCTTGAATGCATGTGTACTCAGTTTTATACATGCAGTTATTTCCTCAGACATCAGTATTTTGATTTTAATGGGCACCATCTTTTCATAGGGAGTACTTAGAAGTTTAATTAAGTTTGTATACAAAGGTGCATTATGTAGAAAAGGAGTAAAATGACCTCCTGTGGTAAAATGTGGTTACTGCAACCGTTTTAAACAACTGTGGAGCTTTTTGCAGGCTGTCATCAAATTAAAATAGTGGGCGCTACAGCATTAGCTCTCAGGAGAACCCCCCCCCCACACACACACACACACACACACTCACTGATGGTAATCGGTAAGTTACGTCCCTCCTTCCTTTGTTTTGAAAGGAGAAAAACTGACAAACCTGCAGTCAGCTGATATGAAATATATTTCAGTAGAACCTTCCCTCCTAAATGACTGAAACATCAGACTCTTTGGGGATTTTCTCACTGTAAAGTTCTCACTATATACATACTGCACCTTTAAATGGAAAACACAAATGGAAGCAAACTGCTGCACTTTGGCTCATTTTATTTGTAGATGCAACAACGTCTGGGACTCATAACGAAACAGATGAATTTTCCTGACACGCCCGCCCTCTCTTTGTGAAGGGAGCAATGAAGCTGATTGCTTCTGCACCTCTGTGTCTTGTTCTGACATAAATAGCAGCAACCCTTTAGATGGTTTTTCATTCTTCAGCTTTTTCTCTTTTGTTTGGAAAGCAAAGGAGAAGGTGGTTGGTTAGTTGACTGAAAAACTCTGTTGTGATTGGCAGGTACCAGTGGCCTGGTTACCCCCCCCCCCCCCCCCCCCCCACCCCCCCCGTGCACACACACACACACACTATCATCATCACCATTAATCTGCACAATACCAAAATAACTTTGGGCAGCAGTAGCTCAACTTGAGCAGGTAGTCCAGTGATCGAAAGGTTGCAGGTTCGATCCCGGCTCTGGACAGAGAATTCTGCTGTTGTGTCCTTGGGCAAGACACTTAACCCACCTTGCCTGCTGGTGGTGGTCGGAGGGACCGGTGGCGCTTGTGCTCGGCAGCCTCGCCTCTGTCAGTGCGCCCCAGGGCAGCTGTGGCTACATCGTAGCTCATCACCACCAGTGTGTGAATGTGTGTGTGAATGGGTGAATGATACACTGTAGTGTAAAGAGCTTTGGAGTCCTTACTCTGAGAGGCGCTATACAAGTGCGGGTCATAACTTAAATCCAATCATGTTGTTTTAATGTTTAGGGAAATAATACAGGAACAATAACAATAATAATACTTGTCCACGGCAACTCAATTTCCCCCTTAGGGATTAATAAAGACAACCTTCACCGAACTCTAATTTCCTGGGCAGCATCAGCAGCTACAGTTTAATCACTTACAGGAACTAAAACGTCAGCATCAGCATGGTTTATAAGGACGAGTCGGCTTATGATAAAATAGCAGAAGCATATTTGAAGTGTCATCGGCTACACACCCTGCTCTCTGAGGCGTGTATCACAGGTTTATGTTTGTGTTTCCACCAGAAACAAAAACAAGTTGGTTTTAGTAAACTCCTCCTTCTCCGTTGCAGCCATGTTCTTTAAAGCTGCTGTTCCTGATCATTAAAGTTGTAAAATAGAATATTTGTCTTTCTGTTCTTGTTTTCTGTTCCTGACGCGTTAGTCAGACTCTGTTGGTCTGGAGGATGTGGTTGAGCCTGCGGGGCATTATGTGCAAACCGGCCTGTGCTTAGTTGCAGATGACGAACTTCCTTATTGTGATGAAGGAAGTGCCTCTTTTAAGATTTTCTGTTTTATTTTCATGCAAATACAAATAAAGTGCAACCACTGCTTGGTGGTTAAAGGCTTCTCAGAAGTAAAGACAGATGCATTTAAGTAGCTGAGTTCTGTGTTCTCCTCTGATCTGAAATTAGGAAAGGAGAAGTTTTGTTGCAGAGCCAACAGAAACATCACAATAGTCTACCAGGATTTGTTTTCTCAAACCAGATGCAGTTAAATATTCAACAAATACACGAAAAAGAGACCTTCAGACTGGTCTGGATTCTGGAGCTCCACATGGACAAGAGGCACATGTCCTCTGAAGAAAGGTTTTACAGTCTGATTAGACAGAGATAGAGCTGTTTCGAGTTGAGGTGAGGCTTTCAGACCTAAGCATGGTAGTGGTAGCAGCAGTATGTGGGACTGGGAGACAAAGGAGGAGGACTACCTCCAGATTCTTTGTCTTCACACAACTTTATCTAGACGCAACTTATTGGAAGACATTTAACCAAGAACTTGTTGGTCTGTGTGTGAGAGATTTCAGCCATATGTCAGACAATACACATGCTGTATTGTTTTAACAGGACATTCCTCTTTCATGGCCCCCTCCATGAGGCCACCACAGCTCAGCAGAACATCGTTGTAGCTTCTTCTGGGGAGAAAAACACTTGGAGAAAAAATAAAGTTAACAGCTGAAACAGCAGGAAATAATACAGTTAAAGAGCAGATTGTAGAAGAAAGCAGTAGAGTGTGAAAAGTGGTCAGTGTGTCCTCCAGCAGTCTAAGCCTATAGCAGCATAACTACAGAGATAACTCTGGATAATCTATCCTATTTAGATGGAGGCATGTTGGAGTCAGGGCAAGGGAGAGCCGTCTTTACCGACTGTACACTCCACCTCCCTCTACTCCCCCACTTGTCCAGATTTAGGCTAACATCAGATTTTAACCATAGGCCCTATCAAATAAAAATGTTTTAAGCCTATTCTTAAAAGTAGACAAAGTGTCTGCCTCACGGACTAAAGCTGGGAGCTGGTTCCACAGGAGAGGAGCCTGATAGCTAAAAGATCTGCCTCCCATCCTAATTTTAGATATTCTGGGAACCACCAGTAAACCTGCAGTCTGAGAGCGAAGTGCTCGGTTAGGAACATATGGAACAATCAGATCACTGATGTATGATGGAGCTTGATTATTAAGAGCTTTATATGTGAGAAGAAGGATCTTAAAATCTATTCTGAATTTAACAGGTAGCCAATGTAGGGAAGCTAAGACAGGAGAGATATGATCTCTCTTTTTAATTCTCATCAGAACTCTAGCTGCAGTATTTGGACAAGCTGAAGACTTTTAACTACATTCTGTGGACTTCCTGAGAGTAATGAATTACAGCAATCCAGTCTTGATGTAATAAATTTAATGCCGTTCAGGTCAGGTGATTGGCTAAGCAATTTCCTTTTCTGGATTTCTGGTCCAAAGATGAGAACTTCAGTCTTGTCTTGACTTAAAAGCAAAAAGTTTAGAGTCATCCAATTTTTTATGTCCTCAAGACAAGCATGTAATCTACCCAACCGATTAGGTTCATCAGGGTTAATGGATAAATATAGCTGAGTATCGTCAGCATAACAGTGGAAGTTTATCCCATGCTGTGTAATGATTTTACCAATTGGGAGCATATATATAGTAAAAAGAATTGGTCCGAGCACTGAACCCTGTGGTACTCCACAAGTTACCCTGGAGTATGAAGAAGATTTGTCATGTACATTTACAAAATGAAATCTGTCAGGCAGGTAGGATTTAAACCAGCCTAACGCTGTTCCTTTGATCCCTACAACATGTTCAAGTCTTTCTAAAAGAACATTGTGATCAACTGTGTCAAAGGCCGCACTGAGATCTAACAAGACTAGAACAGACACAAGATTCTTATCTGAGGCCATGAGAATATCATTTGTAACTCTCACTAATGCAGTTTCAGTGCTGTGATTCTCTCTAAAACCAGACTGAAATTCCTCAAACAGAGCATTAGTGTTTCAATGCTCACATACTTGGATGGCCACTATTTTCTCCAGGACTTTGGATAAAAATGGAAGGTTAGATATTGGTCTATAATTCATTGGGTCATCTGGATCCAGAGAAAGTTTTTATTCACTAAGCAGGGTTTCCCCCAGCTCTTTATAGTTTGCTTGGTCACTCACCAGGCCAAGTGTGGTCCCTCTTGGCTCTAACTTCTCCGCCCGCTCTCACGGACGAGGAATGTTAGCGATTACACCCCACCCCCCACCCCGCCTTCACAGTCCAACCCATGTTTTCTGGGGAAAACCCTGACTAAGAATAGATTGATTATATAATGAATGAATGAATATGTAAAATGGGGGCAGTAACCAAAGGAAATGCATCTTTAAATAATTTGCTTGGGATTGGATCTAAAATACAAGTTGAAGGTTTAGATGAAGCTAATATTTTTGATGACTCTGAAATCTCAACTGTGGTGCTGTGGTAATAAAATCAATTCATTGATTCTGAATCGATTCTCATAAAAATTCCACGTATTGAATTGAATCGAGCCATAAGTCCAAAAATCTAATCAATTTTTGAACATAATTTGCCTTCATACATCTAAAATTAGAAGGAAAAATCCAGATGGCCATATTAGGGTGTTTTAATAGCACTGACTCATATTAATATTGAACTGGAACTGACTGAACTGGATCGGATTGTGATAATCGATTCTAATCCTTGAGAATCTGAATCAAATCAAATTTAAATTTGAATCAATACCCAGCTCTATACACCTGAATCAAAATAGTTCAACCACAGATGAGGTTCTGCAGACCTGTTAGCGGCCTTCCCTTCTGGTGCTTCCTACTGAGGAAATTATGTAAAGGAACAATTAAATGTCAGGTGACAGGGCGCGGCCCTGGGCTATCCCTATTCTAATTATTTGAACCGAATAGCATTTCCAGTAAAAACTGGTTTAGCGACTGGTTCCTACGTACCACACAGGTACTGTGCTGCAGAAACGGTTGTTCTCCTACCACCGGCTCCAGTTCATGACTCAATATCTGAGGTCCTGACCATTGCTTGTGTTTCCTGCAGGTCAGCTGTTGAACCTGTTGGCTGAAGCTGCAGCAAAACATCTCCTGTTGTAAATCAATCCATGATGTAAAGTCATCTTTACCACATTTATCTAGAGAATTATCATGTTTAAATGTTGTTGCATTTAGCTAATTATAAGATGTTAACAGTTCCAGTCAAATCTGAATAAAGTTCCATTTGAACAATGAAACCTGGATGTAAAGCTGCTAAACGTGTGGTGGTTTAGGAGATCTCCACCTGAAGAAGTGCCCTCCTGCCTTTACCAGTGTGTTATTCCATTCAGCCTTTTTGTCTTGATAGGCGATTTCCATTCTATTAGTGAGTTTGTTACCTGGAGAATCCGCCCTGGTAGGGAAACCCAGACTGCCCTCCCTCTGGTGGGAGCCCAGGGCGTTCCCAGGCCGGCCACGTATTCCTGTTCCCATAGCAACTGACCTACGCGGTTTTCAGACCCCGTTTTGTTCATAGCTAGCTTTATAACGAGGCCCCAGTCCCTGAGACTATGGTGAGGAGAAGCATGAGTCCGGGGATCGTTGTTACGCTGACCTTTGTCCCCCAGAGAGACCCGGAGACACAAACTTTTGCACTTGAGGCTTCACTTCTGCTTCCTTTGTTTTAAAGTAAAAAAATCGTAGCCTGGTCAGCCATCCTAGAGTCTCGGCTAAAACAACCCGACAGTGTGTTCAGCTGACTGACAAGAGAAGTGTTCTCTTGCATCAGAAGGGGAAGTTAGCGTTTGGTTTGAGCAGCAGCAGACGTGAATGCAGCGATTGGATGCAAAGTTTGCACCAACTGTCAGATGAGACAAAGGAATCAAACAGAGCTGTGTGAATCCGGGTTAACCACGAAGCTCGGCCTGCCAAGCACACGCGCACCGGCCTGAGCGTGCCACGTCGCAGTTGAACAGCTTTCGTGTCAGGATGTTGGCTCAGAGAGGAGCTCTCTGATTGGTGGTGGTAATGTTGTGAAGCTTCCTCAAAGCTGCACATTTCCACGCCACTGTAATGCACATTTGCATAAAACCTTCAGTCTTTTGCAGCATTTAAACGGCTAAACGCGTTCCTGTAGCAGCCAGGAGCCATGTCTGAGACCCCCAGCTGCGTTTTACGCCACTGAAGATGAACAGAAGTGACCTCACCAGTCTGAGTGCAGAGCTCTGACTCAGCATGGACACAAACAACCATTAACGGTGGACTCTGCTAAAAGGTCAATGTTATCTCCAACCGCTAGCTGCCCTCCCCGTCGTAAACCGAGCAGAAGTAGGCGTGGTTTTCCTCAGCTGGTTGGTTTATGAGGACTCAGATTTGTTGCCACTCCCATGGTGGCAGCTTAAGCTGCTGCAGACACACCAAACCACAGATGAGCCATCCGGCCAGGTTTAACTGCTCTGTTCAAACAAGAACTTCCAGGTGTTAGCCGTGCGACTTGTCCTCCACTGACTCTGACTGCTCACGCGGGTTGTTGATCACCTGAGTTGTGACCTGTTCAAGAAAGGACTCGGAGCACAGAGTCTGCTGGATGTCTTTATTACACACCCTGTTCAAGTGAAGTGAACAAATATGTTCTTTAACACCACACACACACACACACACACACACACACACACACACGCACAGAGATGATTCAGCAGTCCCCTCTTCTCAGGCAGCCTAGCACCACCTGAAAGCGTTGTTTTTAAGTAACAGTAACTAAAGTTAAAAGGAGGGAAAGTAAACAACAGGAAAACCAAAATAAGGATTCATCCATGTGAATCAGGATTGTGTGAAGTTTCAAAACAACCAGGAACAGAAATGAAAGCTAGTTTTCTAAACGTGTTGCATCATTCTGGTGAAATACTCAGAAAGAATTGATGATAACTAGAAAATTCCTGAGGATCATTTAAAGGGACCCTCCCACTGACACAAGGCAGAGGCCCAAATCATGATACGCCTCACCTCCCACAGCCAAGTCTTTTTGGTGCTTCATTTGTGGGGGTGCATGCTGCTGTTTAAACAAACAAACAAATAAATGCCGGGGTGACGTTGGGGTGATCACCCCAAAATCGTAACACACCACACTTACCACACGTAATGAGCACACACATCTGCTGCCGTTCCAGCCGGGTTAGCTACAGAATGATAATAAAGAGAAGAAATCCTCCAGTGAACAACAACAATGGTGGTATGTCCTGCTGGCTGGAGGCCTCTTCAACTCCTGCAGGGATCACAAGCGGTGGTCATAAAATTAGAATATCATGACAAAGTTCATTTATTTCAGTAATTTCATTCAAAAAGTGAAACTTTGTATTAGATTTATTCATTACACTGAAGCCTCTTTCAATTTGCCACAAAACCTTTAAATGGTCTCTCAGTCTAGTTCTGTAGGCTACACAATCATGGGGAAGACTGCTGACTTGGCAGTTGTCCTAAAGACGACCATTGACAACCTTGCACAAGGAGGCCAGGACACAAAAGAGGCTGGCTGTTCACAGAGCTCTGTGTCCAAGCACATTAACAGAGAGCTGAAGGCAAGGACAAGAAGTGGTAGAAAACGTGTACGAGCAGCAGGTACACCTGCACCCCGGAGAGGGTTGTGAAACAACATTCAGAAATGTGGAGGAGATTCACAAAGAGTGGCCTGCAGCTAGAGTCATTGCTTCAGGAACCACCAAGCACAGATGTATGCAAGACATGGTTTCAGCTGTCTCAGTCCTTGTGTCAAGCCACTCTGGAACCAGAGACGGCGTCGGAAGTGTCTGGTCTGGGCTAATAAACAAAAAGGACTGGACTGCTGCTGAGTCGTCCAAAGTTATGTTCTGTGATCAAAGTAAATTTCCTTTAGAAAGCAAGGTCCCAGAGTCTGGAGGAAGAGAGGAGAGGAACAGGATCCACGTTGCTTGAGGTCCAGAGTAAAGTTTCCACAGTCAGTGATGGTTTCTGGTGTCATGCCATCTGCTGGTGTTGGTCCGTTGCGTTTTCTGAGGTTCAAGGTCAACGCAGCCGTCTGCCAGGAAGTGTTGGAGCACTTCATGCTTCCTGCTGCTGACCAACTTTACAGAAATTCAGATTTCATTTTCCAACAGGACTTGGCTCCTGCACACAGTTCCAAAGCTACCAGTACCTGGTTTAAGGACCATGGCATCCCTGTTCCTGATTGGCCAGAAACTGGCCTGACCTTAACCTCATAGAACTTCTGTGGACTATTGAGAAGAAGAAGATGCAAAACGCCAGACCCAACCATTCAGAAGAGCTGGAGGCCACAATCAGAGCAACATGAGGTCTCATAACACCCGGGCAGTGCCACGGACCGATGGACTCCGCGCCGCGCCGCAGTCATCCAGGCTAAAGGAGCTCCAGCTACAAACTGAGGGCTGAACATGCTCATACTTTTCAGTTGGCCAACATTTGTAAACTTCTATTTTTCGCATTGTTCTGGACTGATATTCATATCAGCTCAGTGGCCTAGTGGTAGAGTATCTGTCCTGGGAGAACGAGGTTTGATTCCCAATCGGGTCAGACCAAAGATTTTGAAATTGGACCCGATGCCTTCCTGCTTGACACTCAGCTTTAAGGGGTTGGATTGGGGGGGTTAAACCACCAAATAGTTAGCGAGCACAGCCACCGCTGCAGCTCGCCGCTCCTCTCATGGGTCTGGGTCAGATGTGGAGAAGACCTTCATCGTGTGATGATGACTACAGGACTTTAATATTCTGAGATACCGAATGTGGGATTTTCATTAGCTGACATTTATAACCATTAAAATAAAATAAAAAAACATTTCAAATATATCAGTCTGTGTGTGATGAATGATTCTAAAATACAAGTTTCACGTTTGGAATGTAAAAGACGTTTGTCCTGATATTTCTGAGCAGCACCGTGCCGTGGTGTCTGACCAGAGGACAGTCGGGGCTTTCCTCGTTTATCGTGTCAAATTTAAACCTTAAAAACAAAAAAGTGACCTTTAAAAATGTCACACCTCATTTTTATTATCAGGAGCTACATATTATAAAAGGTAGCTGTTAAAATTCACCCTGCTCACGTGGGCGCTTCTACACGGTCTTCTTCTGGCTCTTGGAGGGTGCAGACGCTTTTCTTCTCCTCTCTTCCATATCTTATCCTCAAGGCCTTTGTCTGTCTGTGGGTGCACGGCTGCTTCTGCATTTTTCTGGAAACTGAAATTCACTAAAATGGATCTCATCAGCTGGTCTCTCAACGCGATTGATAACATTTTTTCAACGATGAGAACGGGAGAAGGGGCTCCCGGATGCCCCTCCGGTACAGACCAGCTGTCTGTGGAGGACTCTGAAGACGTGTGGATATTCGTGGTGTTGGTGTCGGATTTCCTGCTGATCGGCCTTGGAGGCTACCTAGCTTACCGGAAAATTAATGAGCTGTCGAGGAATACTGGCCTGATCCCGGAGCTCAGAGATGGTTTGCACCGCGCTGTGAATTCACAGACTCACATAATTGTCAAGATGAATCGTAAGCTTGGGACTTTGGCCGAGATTCATTCATTGGCACTAAGGATGGATGCCATCAAGGAGAGAGCGGACGAATCAGCACGGATTTGGATAGATTAATGTCCATTATTGGGATTTTGAGAGGTTGAGGACCAACAAACTGTAAGGCAGAGAGGAAATTATCTCTG